>NC_084747.1:22163728-22196228 GCF_033978785.1 Entelurus aequoreus | reverse complement strand
GCAGCGGGGAAGAGTATTCCAGAAGAGCGCTCTCCGAAACACTTCCAGGTATTTTGACTCCAAATGTCCACGTTGATGACGTCTAGGTGAGTGTTTGCCCCTCCCCCTCAGGTAGCTCCGCCCCTCCCCGTCAAAACTCTTCCGGTCCTCAGCGACGCATCGACCAACCTCCTCCCCCCTCCTCCGCTCCCCCGGGCCCACCTCGGGGACGCACGCCTCCCAGCATGCTCGGCGGCGGCGGCGGCGGAGGCTCCGCCTACCCTCCTCGCCCCGCCTCCGGCAGCATGATGTCATCGAGTCCCGATTGGCCGAGCAGCGGACACTCGCGACTGCGTCAGGCCTCCTCCTCGTCCAAAGGCGACAGTCCTGAGAAACAGCGGCCCGCCACCAAGGTGAGCCAATCTGTTGCCGTGGCAACCTGCACCCGACCCATTGTTGCTATGGTGACAACACCGCGTGTGTGCGTGCGCGCAGGCACCATCTCCATGTGCCTTGGATCGCACCGCCGCCTGGTTACTCAACATGAACTCCGCCTCTTCCTACGCCGAGACGGAAGATGAGCGTCACGACGACGCCCTCGTTGAAAGGGTAACCCCGCCCCCTCACCTGTTGAAATGGAAGCACACCTGAAGTGTGTGCGTGTGTGTGTAGTACCAGCAGGACATTGCACTGCTGCAGGAGAAACTGCGCGTGGCGGCGCTGCGTCAGGAGGAGTGCGAGTCCCGCCTCCTTGTCCAGGACCAGCAGAACCAGCGTCTGCTGCAGGAATACCAGGTGAGACCGAGTGATTGCTACACTTATTGATCCCCACAGGTGTGATCGGTTCTTGTGTGTGTGTGTGTGTGTGTGTGTGTGTGTGTGTGTGTGTGTGTGTGTGTGTGTGTGTGTGTGTGTGTGTGTGTGTGTGTGTGTGTGTGTGTGTGTGTGTGTGTGTGTGTGTGTGTGTGTGTCAGGCCCGGCTGGAGGACACAGAGAGTCGACTGAGGAGGATGCAGGATGATAAAGATCTCCAGATGAACAGTATCATCAGCAGGTTTGTACAGTGTGTGTGTGTGTGTGTGTGTGCGTGTGAGAGGTAAATGTCTTTGACCTCTGACCTGAGCAGGTTGATGGCGGTGGAAGAGGAGCTGAAGAAAGATCACTCTGACATGCAGGCGGTGGTGGACTCCAAACAGAAGATCATCGAGGCCCAGGTGTGATCTCTCACTAGGGATGATACTCGAAACGGGTTTCCCCGGTTGTTTGATAAGAAATGAACCGAGTCCTCGGAATCGAATCCCTTTTTGAGAACCGGTTACCCGTTATCGAGACCGCTATAGTAAAGAAAAAGAGTTGGTTCTTTATTCGAATCCCGTCCCGACCGGAAATGCTCCGTGGGACATCACAAGAAATGGCGTCACGTAGCTCAGTCATTAGGCGCAGATAGGGAAAGCAGGAAAAAAATGGACGGGAAAAAGCGCTCCAAAGTGTAATAAAGTTCAAAACAAAAAGGTATAATCCATCGAATAACTTTACTGAGAGATTTTAGCAGAGTACAAACACATGACCAACACTTTTACCACCAACCGGAAACATAGCAACCAGGCTAGCAACGCACCTCCTTTACGGCAGCTGTCGCAACCTTCTTAAAACAACCGCAGCACATACATATATATACACAACCTATCTACCTTTTTTAACTTTTGTTTTTCTTTCCTTGTAAACGTTACAAAATCACACTGTAGATGTGTTGTTTGTCTAATTATAAATAATGCAGACG
The DNA here is from genome assembly GCF_033978785.1 of Entelurus aequoreus. Taxonomy (NCBI): domain Eukaryota; kingdom Metazoa; phylum Chordata; class Actinopteri; order Syngnathiformes; family Syngnathidae; genus Entelurus; species Entelurus aequoreus. Next base: position 22,194,469 of record NC_084747.1, on the reverse strand, counting down.
AGGCGTGTTGGCTGAGTTCTTGATGTTTACTTTCACGGGTGACGACATGCAACAACACTTTTCGGGGCTACCGCGCATGCTCGTCACTCCCGTTGCATGCTGGGTAGTGTAGTTGTTATATTCCCTAGCTAGCTCATAACATCACATCTTTCCCCCTATAAAGAAATAATGTTAACTCAATAAAGTGTATTTCTTTTTTTAGCTTTAACTTTTCATTTTTTAGCATTGTAACCACATTTGCAAACAACTTTTCTCTTCATAGAATTGTCTTTCAATAAAGAAATAAAGTGCAAAAATGTCAAAGCATCATAACAAACAGTTATGTTCCAATAGCAGCAGAAGTGCACTTTTTGGGGAGCTGTATTATTTCCAGTTTTGTGCCCAAGGGACTGATTTTATTTAACACTATATTATTATTTATACACCTATAGTGATCACAGAGACAGCTTGTTTTTGTGTTACTGTATATATTTGTTTTTATGAAAAATCCCACTTAATATACTTTGGGTAACAACAGTTAATATTTATTTTTTATTTTTTTATTTTTTTAGGTGGGTAACAGTCAATATTTATTTATTTATTAGATTAAATTGTTTTCTTATAAAATAAAAGTGAGCTTTTGTTAAACCAAATATTGTTTGTTTTGTTCCATATACAACAACCTATCTGGACTCCATAAGAGAATCGATAAGGAATCGGTTCGATAAGAGGATTCGATAATAGGCTCGAACTCGATAATTTCTTATCAAACATCATCCCTATCTCTCACACTAACTTGCTACATGGCACTTATGCCCGCCCTCTTGTAAGGCACACACAGTGGTGGTCAAAAGTCTACGTACACTTGTAAAGAACATCCTGTCTTGAGTTTCCAATCATTTCTACAACTCTTATTTTTTTGGTGATGTAGTGATTGGAGCACATACTTGTTGCTCACAAAAAACATTCATGAAGTTTGCTTCTTTTATGAATTTATTATGGCTCTACTGAAAATGTGAGGGTCAAAAGTATACATACAGCAATGTATGTATACATGAGTTCACTTTAGCTCATGAGGAGAACGCGTGGAGCTGCACGCTCAGTCACAGTCTCGCCCTACGCTCTAAGGTACGGCTCTATTTATTCAGGATTTCCCCAGTCAACATCACCGAGGCCGCCTCTAAAAAGGAGTGGTCACACATATGCAAAGCAGCTCCAGTACGCACAATACGTGACGGAATGTGCTGGAGGCCTTGTCTCTGCTTCGTCTGCGTGTTGTCATCTTGTCTTCGTTGAGGTACTTGAAGTCCTTGGCTGTTAGCAGGCATAATAAATTCATAAAAGAAGCAAACTTCATGAATGTTTTTTGTCACCAACAAGTATGTGCTCCAATCACTACATCACAACAAAATAAGAGTTGTAGAAATGATTGACAGCCATGACATGATGTTCTTTACACGTGTATGTATACTTTTGACCACCATGTGAATAGTTTGCAGAGGCAACTCTTTTTCAGGAGGATCTTTTTGACGACTGGACTGATGGATAACTTGCTGTCAAGTCAACATGACCAGCAGATGCTTTCATTTTTAATTTGACAACCAACGTCTTGTCGCATGATTGGATCATATTGAAGTGTAGAACTTAGAGATCTGCAAGAAGTACTTATTTACGTCAAAATTGTCAACAAAATCTGTTTGGCAAGAAAAGGCTTTTTGTTTCTAGCTTTTGGAGGACAACATTATATGTGGCGGACCACATATAATTAAAATAAAATGGCAGGCCCAATAAAATGTAGCGGAGCAGGTGTGGCCCGCGGGTCTTGAGGTAGACAGGTGTGATTTGAGGTAGACAGGTGTGATTTGAGGTAGACAGGTGTGATTTGAGGTAGACAGGTGTGATTTGAGGTAGACAGGTGTGAGGTAGACAGGTGTGATTTGAGTTAGACAGGTGTGATTTGAGGTAGACAGGTGTGATTTGAGGTAGACAGGTGTGAGGTAGACAGGTGTGATTTGAGGTAGACAGGTGTGAGGTAGACAGGTGTGATTTGAGGTAGACAGGTGTGAGGTAGACAGGTGTGATTTGAGGTAGACAGGTGTGATTGAAGGTAGAAAGGTGTGAGGTAGACAGGTGTGATTTGAGGTAGACAGGTGTGAGGTAGACAGGTGTGATTTGAGGTAGACAGGTGTGATTGAAGGTAGAAAGGTGTGAGGTAGACAGGTGTGATTTGAGGTAGACAGGTGTGATTTGAGGTAGACAGGTGTGAGGTAGACAGGTGTGATTTGAGGTAGACGGGTGTGAGGTAGACAGGTGTGATTTGAGGTAGACAGGTGTGAGGTAGACAGGTGTGATTTGAGGTAGACAGGTGTGAGGTAGACAGGTGTGATTTAAGGTAGAAAGGTGTGAGGTAGACAGGTGTGATTTGAGGTAGACAGGTGTGAGGTAGACAGGTGTGATTTGAGGTAGACAGGTGTGAGGTAGACAGGTGTGATTTAAGGTAGAAAGGTGTGAGGTAGACAGGTGTGAGGTAGACAGGTGTGAGGTAGACAGGTGTGATTTGAGGTAGACAGGTGTGATTTGAGGTAGACAGGTGTGAGGTAGACAGGTGTGATTTGAGGTAGACAGGTGTGAGGTAGACAGGTGTGATTTGAGGTAGACAGGTGTGATTTAAGGTAGAAAGGTGTGAGGTAGACAGGTGTGATTTGAGGTAGACAGGTGTGATTTAAGGTAGACAGGTGTGAGGTAGACAGGTGTGATTTAAGGTAGACAGGTGTGATTTGAGGTAGACAGGTGTGATTTGAGGTAGACAGGTGTGAGGTAGACAGGTGTGATTTGAGGTAGACAGGTGTGAGGTAGACAGGTGTGAGGTAGACAGGTGTGATTTAAGGTAGAAAGGTGTGAGGTAGACAGGTGTGATTTGAGTTAGACAGGTGTGAGGTAGACAGGTGTGATTGAAGGTAGAAAGGTGTGAGGTAGACAGGTGTGATTTGAGGTAGACAGGTGTGAGGTAGACAGGTGTGATTTGAGGTAGACGGGTGTGAGGTAGACAGGTGTGATTTGAGGTAGACAGGTGTGAGGTAGACAGGTGTGATTTGAGGTAGACGGGTGTGAGGTAGACAGGTGTGATTTGAGGTAGACAGGTGTGAGGTAGACAGGTGTGATTTGAGGTAGACAGGTGTGAGGTAGACAGGTGTGATTTAAGGTAGAAAGGTGTGAGGTAGACAGGTGTGATTTGAGGTAGACAGGTGTGAGGTAGACAGGTGTGATTTGAGGTAGACAGGTGTGATTTAAGGTAGAAAGGTGTGAGGTAGACAGGTGTGAGGTAGACAGGTGTGATTTGAGGTAGACAGGTGTGATTTGAGGTAGACAGGTGTGAGGTAGACAGGTGTGAGGTAGACAGGTGTGATTTGAGGTAGACAGGTGTGAGGTAGACAGGTGTGATTTGAGGTAGACAGGTGTGATTTGAGGTAGACAGGTGTGATTTAAGGTAGAAAGGTGTGAGGTAGACAGGTGTGATTTGAGGTAGACAGGTGTGATTTAAGGTAGACAGGTGTGAGGTAGACAGGTGTGATTTAAGGTAGACAGGTGTGATTTGAGGTAGACAGGTGTGAGGTAGACAGGTGTGAGGTAGACAGGTGTGATTTAAGGTAGAAAGGTGTGAGGTAGACAGGTGTGATTTGAGTTAGACAGGTGTGAGGTAGACAGGTGTGATTTGAGGTAGACAGGTGTGATTTGAGGTAGACAGATTTGAGGTAGACAGATTTGAGGTAGACAGGTGTGATTTAAGGTAGACAGGTGTGAGGTAGACAGGTGTGATTTGAGGTAGACAGGTGTGATTTAAGGTAGACAGGTGTGAGGTAGACAGGTGTGATTTAAGGTAGACAGGTGTGATTTGAGGTAGACAGATTTGAGGTAGACAGGTGTGATTTGAGGTAGACAGGTGTGAGGTAGACAAGTGTGATTTGAGGTAGACAGGTGTGATGTAGACAGGTGTGATTTGAGGTAGACAGGTGTGAAGTAGACAGGTGTGAGGTAGGCAGGTGTGAGGTAGACAGGTGTGAGGTAGACAGGTGTGAGGTAGACAGGTGTGAGGTAGACAGGTGTGATCATCACTTTGAAGAACTCTGATGTTCTTGCAGGAGAAGAGGATAGCGAGTCTGGACGCTACCAACGGTCGCCTGATGGCGGCGCTCACTCAGATGAAGGAGCGTTACGGCGTGACCTCGCAGAGGAACGGTCTGTTGCCTAGCAACACGTCGTCCTTGCAGATCACGGAGAACGGCGAGTTCCGGAATTCGGGTAATTGTTGAGGCGCCGACGACAGGAAGTGCTCGCTCTCTTTGTGCCCTTTGCGTTGTCAAGGACATGTGACCTTTGAACTTTGGTCCTCACCTCGCCGTTTCCCTCTCTGAACGAGACCTCGGAAGCCTGACACCACTTCCTGTTTCCATGCACGGCTTCCTGCTTTGTGGTCGGAGACGCCAGCGTTTGTGTTGACGTGCAGCAGGAAGCATGCAAAGCTTCAAAATAAAAGACACTTTGCTCCATCATTGTAAAGTTCCCACAATCTTAAATTATTCTTTAGAAAATTCTTGTCTTCTCATTTATTTGGTTGTGAAACCACTTTACTACTTTCTTCTTGTAGCTAAAGCTACACACAGGTTACCATGACAACCAATCAGAAGATTCCAAGTGTGAAATATCCCTAACAACACATACTGATTTTGTAAGTTGACTCCTTAAGATACCAACCCTGTTTATTTCATGCAGGGGAACAAAGTATTTCACTCAAATGATTGAATTTATAACTTTAAGAAAGTAGTCAGTCCCCCACAACCCACACATGAGTCCTGTCCCTTTAAGAAAGTAGTCAGTCCCCCACAACCCACACATGAGTCCTGTCCCTTTAAGAAAGTAGTCAGTCCCCCACAACCCACACATGAGTCCTGTCCCTTTAAGAAAGTAGTCAGTCCCCCACAACCCACACATGAGTCCTGTCCCTTTAAGAAAGTAGTCAGTCCCCCACAACCCACACATGAGTCCTGTCCCTTTAAGAAAGTAGTCAGTCCCCCACAACCCACACATGAGTCCTGTCCCTTTAAGAAAGTAGTCAGTCCCCCACAACCCACACATGAGTCCTGTCCCTTTAAGAAAGTAGTCAGTCCCCCACAACCCACACATGAGTCCTGTCCCTTTAATAAAGTAGTCAGTCCCCCACAACCCACACATGAGTCCTGTCCCTTTAAGAAAGTAGTCAGTCCCCCACAACCCACACATGAGTCCTGTCCCTTTAATAAAGTAGTCAGTCCCCCACAACCCACACATGAGTCCTGTCCCTTTAAGAAAGTAGTCAGTCCCCCACAACCCACACATGAGTCCTGTCCCTTTAAGAAAGTAGTCAGTCCCCCACAACCCACACATGAGTCCTGTCCCTTTAATAAAGTAGTCAGTCCCCCACAACCCACACATGAGTCCTGTCCCTTTAAGAAAGTAGTCAGTCCCCCACAACCCACACATGAGTCCTGTCCCTTTAATAAAGTAGTCAGTCCCCCACAACCCACACATGAGTCCTGTCCCTTTAAGAAAGTAGTCAGTCCCCCACAACCCACACATGAGTCCTGTCCCTTTAAGAAAGTAGTCAGTCCCCCACAACCCACACATGAGTCCTGTCCCTTTAAGAAAGTAGTCAGTCCCCCACAACCCACACATGAGTCCTGTCCCTTTAAGAAAGTAGTCAGTCCCCCACAACCCACACATGAGTCCTGTCCCTTTAAGAAAGTAGTCAGTCCCCCACAACCCACACATGAGTCCTGTCCCTTTAAGAAAGTAGTCAGTCCCCCACAACCCACACATGAGTCCTGTCCCTTTAAGAAAGTAGTCAGTCCCCCACAACCCACACATGAGTCCTGTCCCTTTAAGAAAGTAGTCAGTCCCCCACAACCCACACATGAGTCCTGTCCCTTTAAGAAAGTAGTCAGTCCCCCACAACCCACACATGAGTCCTGTCCCTTTAAGAAAGTAGTCAGTCCCCCACAACCCACACATGAGTCCTGTCCCTTTAAGAAAGTAGTCAGTCCCCCACAACCCACACATGAGTCCTGTCCCTTTAAGAAAGTAGTCAGTCCCCCACAACCAACACATGAGTCCTGTCCCTTTAAGAAAGTAGTCAGTCCCCCACAACCCACACATGAGTCCTGTCCCTTTAAGAAAGTAGTCAGTCCCCCACAACCAACACATGAGTCCTGTCCCTTTAAGAAAGTAATCAGTCCCCCACAACCCACACATGAGTCCTGTCCCTTTAAGAAAGTAGTCAGTCCCCCACAACCCACACATGAGTCCTGTCCCTTTAAGAAAGTAGTCAGTCCCCCACAACCCACACATGAGTCCTGTCCCTTTAAGAAAGTAGTCAGTACCACACATGAGTCCTGTCCCTTTAAGAAAGTAGTCAGTCCCCCACAACCAACACATGAGTCCTGTCCCTTTAAGAAAGTAGTCAGTCCCCCACAACCAACACATGAGTCCTGTCCCTTTAAGAAAGTAGTCAGTCCCCCACAACCCACACATGAGTCCTGTCCCTTTAAGAAAGTAGTCAGTACCACACATGAGTCCTGTCCCTTTAAGAAAGTAGTCAGTCCCCCACAACCAACACATGAGTCCTGTCCCTTTAAGAAAGTAGTCAGTCCCCCACAACCCACACATGAGTCCTGTCCCTTTAAGAAAGTAGTCAGTACCACACATGAGTCCTGTCCCTTTAAGAAAGTAGTCAGTACCACACATGAGTCCTGTCCCTTTAAGAAAGTAGTCAGTCCCCCACAACCAACACATGAGTCCTGTCCCTTTAAGAAAGTAGTCAGTCCCCCACAACCCACACATGAGTCCTGTCCCTTTAAGAAAGTAGTCAGTACCACACATGAGTCCTGTCCCTTTAAGAAAGTAGTCAGTACCACACATGAGTCCTGTCCCTTTAAGAAAGTAGTCCTAATCTCAATTCATGTGTATAAATTACACTAAACGCTCCATTCAAACATCCACACCAACATAGAAAGACCCAAAAGCTGCAAAGCATCATTGTAGACCTACACAAGACTGCAACCAACATGCTGTCATATGATTATTGTAGACCTACACAAGACTAACAAATTGATTATTGTAGATATACACAAAACTAATGGGCTGTCAAAGTATCATTGTAGACCTACACAAGACTGCAACCAACATGCTGTCATAGGATTATTGTAGACCTACACAAGACTAACAAATTGATTATTGTAGATGTACACAAAACTAATGGGCTGTCAAAGGATCATTGTAGACTTACACAAGACTGCAACCAACATGCTGTCATAGGATTATTGTAGACCTACACAAGACTAACAAATTGATTGTAGATTTGCACAAAACTAATGGGCTGTCAAAGGATCATTGTAGACCTACACAAGACTGCAACCAACTTGCTGTCATAGGATTATTGTAGACCTACACAAGACTAACAAATTGATTATTGTAGATTTACACAAAACTAACGGGCTGTCAAAATATCATTGTAGACTTACACAAGACTGCAACCAACATTCTGTCATAGGATTATTGTAGACCTACACAAGACTAACAAATTGATTATTGTAGATTTACACAAAACTAGCAGGCTGTCAAAATATCATTGTAGACTTACACAAGACTGCAACCAACATGCTGTCATAGGATTATTGTAGACCTACACAAGACTAACAAATTGATTATTGTAGATTTACACAAAGCTAATGGCTGTCAAAGGATCATTGTAGACCTATGACATGTTGGTTGCAGTCTTGTGTAGGTCTACAATGATCCTAACAAATTGTAGATTTACACAAAACTAATGGGCTGTCAAAGGATTATTGTAGACCTACACAAGACTACCAGGCTGGTAAAGGATTATAGACCTACACAAGACTAACAGGCTGTCAACGGATTATTGTAGACCTACACAAGACTAACAAATTGATTATTGTAGATTTACACAAAACTAACAGGCTGTCAAAATATCATTGTAGACTTACACAAGACTGCAACCAACATGCTGTCATAGGATTATTGTAGACCTACACAAGACTAAAAAATTGATTGTAGATTTACACAAAACTAACGGGCTGTCAAAATATCATTGTAGACTTACACAAGACTGCAACCAACATGCTGTCATAGGATTATTGTAGACCTACACAAGACTAACAAATTGATTATTGTAGATTTACACAAAACTAATGGGCTGTCAAAGGATCATTGTAGACCTATGACATGTTGGTTGCAGTCTTGTGTAGGTCTACAATGATCCTAACAAATTATTGTAGATTTACACAAAACTAATGGGCTGTCAAAGGATTATTGTAGACCTACACAAGACTACCAGGCTGGTAAAGGGTTATAATAGACCTACACAAGACTAACTGGCTGTCGAATGATTATTGTAGACCTACACAAGACTACCAGGCTGGTAAAGGATTATTATAGACCTACACAAGACTAACGGGCTGTCGAAGGATTATTGTGGACCTACAGAAGACTAACAGGCTGTCAACGGATTATTGTAGACCTACACAAGACTAAGAAATTGATTATTGTAGATTTACACAAAATTAACGAGCTGTCAAAATATCATTGTAGACTTACACAAGACTGCAACCAACATGCTGTCATAGGATTATTGTAGACCTACACAAGACTAACACATTGATTATTGTAGATTTACACAAAACTAATGGGCTGTCAAAGGATCATTGTAGACCTACACAAGACTGCAACCAACATGTCATAGTCTTGTGTAGGTCTACAATAATCCTATGACATGTTGGTTGCAGTCTTGTGTAGGTCTACAATGATCATTTGACAGCCCATTAGTTTGTGTAAATCTACAATAATCAATTTGTTAGTCTTGTGTAGGTCTACAATAATCCTATGACATGTTGGTTGCAGTCTTGTGTAAGTCTACAATGATCCTAACAAATTATTGTAGATTTACACAAAACTGATGGGCTGTCAAAGGATTATTGTAGACCTACACAAGACTACCAGGCTGGTAAAGGATTATTGTAGACCTACACAAGACTAACGGGCTGTCAACGGATTATTGTAGACCTACACAAGACTAACAAATTGATTATTGTGGATTTACACAAAACTAATGTGCTGTCAAAAGATTATTGTAGACCTACACAAGACTACCAGGCTGGTAAGGGATTATTATAGACCTACACAAGACTAACAAGCCGTTTAAGGATTGTAGACCTACACAAGACTAACAGGCTGCCACAGGATTATTGTAGACCTACACAAGACTGAAACAAGTTTGTCAACCCCTGAATTAATCACCCAAAGATGGTCACATAACAAAATAGACTTGTTTGAAAATGTTGAATACAAATGATAAGTATCACTACTGTCAAAAATGAATACTGAAAGTCCACCACTACAAGAAAGTACTTGTAGTTTAAAAAGGAACTACAAAATTAAAAGTATATGACTGCAAGATTAATACCAGTATTTTACTACAAAATCTGACTCTTGTTTTAACTATTTTCCCTCAATTTTTTTTGCGTAAAATATTTGATGATAAATACAAAAAGTTGTGTTCACATTCCAGTAAGAAGTTAACTTACAAAATCAGAAGGGGATACAAATATTTTCTACATTTGTAAAGTTCCACATTGTGTACTTTATCCATAGAAATATACTAAATAAAGGAGGATTCCATTCAGACAAATTAACTCATTCAGTTTGCAAACAGGAAGTATTTATTTTAGTTAGTGATGTCATGGTCACATGATCACGCCTGCAGCGCCTCCATGACTCGCTCCAAGGGGTCTGTGGTCCAGTACTCATGGTCCCAGCCCAGGAACCAGCCGCTGAAGGTGGGCGGTTCCAATCCCTGTTTCACCGTCACAATGGGAGTGCCAGGGTCTCTCTGGGCCGGGTCGCTCTCCATGTACCTTGAAGCTGGGTGACACTGGACCTTAACTTCCTGTTCCACTCACAGGACTACTTCCTGTTCCACTCACCTGTCGCTACGGCCTCCCTTTTCTCTTGATTGCGTGAATCCTTTCCAATCCAAACGAAAACCTGCAAGACGACAACAAACGTGTTGGTCGGGTTTTATGTCAGTTCCCGATGTCCAAACATGGTGGACATAAAATTGGTAGGTATTTACTTAAATGGTTTGTTTTGTGGCAAATGACTTTATAAACAAACAAAAATTTGCGCATGAATGCTGAAAAACCAAACGTAATGCTAACAGTTAGCAGGATAACATTAACAAAAAATATATATATATTTTGGTGTGTACCTGCAAAATCGGTCAAAAAAGTTAGCATGCTAACATTGACGTGTCGAACGTTGTTAACCAAAACAGCTAGCATGCTAATGAGCATGTTAACATTAACACACGTCAAGTAACATATTGACTGAGGTGTATGCCTGCAAAAAAAGCTAAAAATAAATAAAAAATGAGAACATGCTAATGTTAGCATGCTAACCGTTAACACATGCAAGTGCCAAATTATCTGACGGAGATGTTGGTTGTAAAATTTGCCCAAAAGAAAATGCTATTTTTCCAACGTTATATGCTCCAACTACCAACATATATAACGAGGTTAGCATGCTAATGTTAGCGTGCTAACAATTGACTAAAATTAGCAAGGAGCATTTAGACTGGTTTGAAATCAGTCATGAAAAGCAGAAGTTTAAAAAAAATACAAATAAAAACTGACCATTCATTTCAATTGGGGGGGGGAATTTTTCCTGAAAATGTTTGAATTTTTGTAAAGAAAAAGAAGTAGCACGTGTCACGAATAGTTTGAATCTAAAAAAAAAAATGTAGGAGAAGGCGGACGAAAAGTAGGACTTATTAGCATACTAATTCACGACATGGCGCATGTGGAAGCATCTGGAACTGCTTCGGTGACTTACCTGGTCCCAGGTGTCCAAGACCATGACATCATCAGGAGCCAGGTCCTCCTGCGTCAGCTCACCTGGAACTTCCTCCATCTACACCACAACAAGACACAGTAGAAGCAAAAACTGCGGATTTGATTCTTTGGAGAAAATAACAAACTGACCGAGAAGTTTCCAGTCCTGTTGGAGCAGGCAAACAGGCGAGGAGGGTGAGCATCCGTCTGGTTTTTCCGACGGGGAGCCCGACAATAATCACCCGGCCCACCCATTGCAGTCCAGAAATCCTCTGAAAGAACAGTTTTTTTTCCTAAATTTGTTTTGGGACAAGAACCTCAAAATCCCCGAACGTCACCTTCCTCCCCGCCTTCCTCCAACGTGATGGGAGTCCTCTGCAGGAGTTCAGAAAGAAGTTCTGCGCCACGGACTTCGGCCGAGCTGCTGTTGACCCCTCTCCATATCCAACATGTGGGAGATGCCTCCAGAAGGAAGGCGTGGTTCGAGTTCAGACTGGAGGCGGACGGATGGACCTGAGAAGGTTTGGATTACATTTGTCATTCAACTGATCAGAACTGGACTGTTCAGTCGGTCTTAGAAGAGGTTTTGCAGCCTTTATCCCTCCCTGCTCACAGATGGGTCGGATCTAGTCTGAGCACTCGGTTACCCTCTACAGGAGGAGACATTCCCAGACAAGAATAGTTTGTCTCCAACTAGAAGATAGACAAGCATTGGAATGCATCGACTCACCTGGAACCAAACATCCTAATCTGCACCGACCTTCGGATAAGGCCCTGTTGGAAAAACTCTAGGAGTTGTCTGCAGGGAGAATGGACTCCCGTTGACTTTGGACTAAATATTGTTTCACAGCTACTATTCGATTTGGTGGCTGCAGGATTAGGTCTCTTTTTTGCAGATGCTTCATCTGGCCGTGATCTTCAACTCTTTGGACCCGTTCGCAACAGAGTGAAGTGACTGGGATGAGAATTATCACCTCTAAGACAGAGTCCATGGTTTTAGAACGGAAAAGGGTGGACTGCCATCTTCGGGTTGCGGATGAGACCCTGCCGCAAGTGGATGAGTTCAAGTACCCAGGGGTCTTGTTCACGAGTGAGGGAAGAGTGGATTGTGAGATCGACAGGCGGTTTCGTGCTACAGCTCTTAATTTACATTCCTACCCTCACCTATGGTCACAAGCTTTGGGTTGTGACCAAAAAGGAGAAGATCACAGGTACAAGCCGCCGAAACGAGCTTCCGCCGTTGGGTAGTAGTGCTCTCCCTTATAGAAAAGGTGAGAAGCTCGGTCATTCGGGAGGGGCTCTGTGTAAAGTCGCTGCTCCTCCACATCGAGAGGAGCCAGATGAGGTGGTTCTGGCATCTGGTTAGGATGCCCCCCCCCTTCCCCCAGACACCTCCCTGGGGAGGTGTTCAGGACACAGGAAAGACTGTCTCCCAGCTGGCCTGGGAATGCCTTGGGGAGGAGCTACAAAAAGTAGCAGGGGAGAAGGAAGTCTGGGTTTCTCAGCCGAGGCGACCTCGACCATGAATAAATCGGGAGAGGATGGATGACTATCACGGTGGTCGCCATTATCCCGATGACACTCTGCGGAACACGGCACCAAGACTGTAATGCCAGACAAAGCCACGTCTCAGGCTTACAGACACATTAGCCTGCTCGCATGCCATCCCTTCACCCGTTTTTTGGATTAGTTTCTTGGATAGGTTGACTGGAAGCAAATCTTGTAAGATGCAAGTTAGAGACAACAGTCGGTGTGAAGTTGATCAGCCTTAGAAATGACTCACCTCTACAGCTCTGGTGTCACCGGCAACGTTGGCTCGGACTTGGAACAGGCGAGTGTCCGCCACCTGCGTTTGGCCCTCGAGTCGGGATGTCCCACCCTTGTAGACCACCATTGGTTGGCCGTGAAACAGGCTTATGAAGTGTGCGGGCTCTTTTCCCTGGACAACACGCACCTGTTGGCAGAAGATGACCACAGCCAGTTTGGGAGTGCAAACCTAGGTCTCGTTTTCCAGGCGGTCCCGTATGTACCTGCACAGCACCTCCCCCCAGTTCGTCATCCATCTCAACAGCCAAAATGGCAGCGGCGGTACGCTCATCTTGACTAGACTCCGCCCCTTGCCTGAAACACATGCCATCTTAGTGTAACGAAGGCTTGCCAGCGTATGTTAGTAAACCTCACTCCTGGACAACTTCAAGAGCAATGTTGGCTATAGCCCCGGGCTTTTAGCTTTGTAGTCCACACGCTCGCCTCATGCCACTGATCTGGGTTCTTGACCCGGGCAGAACAGTAGGAAAAACAAGGCAGCCGGAAGAGTACACAACTGCTACAATAGGGGGTTGACTCGGATGACTGAGGTTTAGGGGGTTGACTCGGATGACTGAGGTTTAGGGGGTTGACTCGGATGACTGAGGTTTAGGGGGTTGACTCGGATGACTGAGGTTTAGGGGGTTAGCCAGGTGGCTGGGCTACGAATAAGTTGGTAAACTGCACTCTGACAACTTCAAGAGCAATACTGACTATCGAGTTGAAAGCCCAGGTTTTTAGCTCATGCCGACAACCTGGATTAGTGACCCGGGAAGAACCGTAAGAAAAACCACACAGCCGGAAGAGTGAGTACACAAGCGCTACATTAGGTGGAGGACATCCACGTTGTCTCACCAGATGTAGATGATGTGGCCTCCTCGCTGGTTGTGCTGGTACTGATACAAGATGAGGTAAATGTCTCCCCCGTAAAACTGACCAATGGCTGAGCAGTCCACCGCCACTTTGTCACACCCCTCAATGCGCCACACCTGCCACGACAAAGAAGGCTAGACCGGCGTCCACCTAAACATCCTTGACCTCACCTGTTTGCCTCCGTCGCCTGCGTCCAACATTCCGTATCGTGCCGCCATGGCCTCTGACCCGTAGAAAGAAGTCACGTCAAACTGGACCTGTCCAATCGGAAACCAGACGTCGGTTTTCAGGAATAAAAACAAAAACCTTTGATCACCTTTTCAAGCGGTGCAATCTGGTTGGACACGCAAGACATTCCATTGCTAGCGGTGTTGTCGGGATCGCTCCAGTCCTGGAAGAACTGCTTAAAGAGCGGCGTCTCCCCGTACTCAGGAAGAACCTGGACCTGGTGATGTGGGAGGACCTCAGTCAAGGTGACAGACTCGTGTGTATGCCTTTACCTTGGTGTGGGTTGGGTAGTTCATCTTCTTGATAAACTCTTCTGAAGTTCTAAGAGCGGCAAGACGCTCCTGGGTGTTGGCTCCCTTGCCTGCAAGCACACTTTAGTAAACACCGGGACACACCGTGTCAAACCGAGGACGCTAAGAACCTTTCCACACGTAGATGTCTCCGTTGGTTCCGTTGTCCAGGAGGAAACAGTCGCTGGACCGCAAGGCGTTCTGGGAGAACGGGCTGACTTCAGCAACCATGGTGACGTCCAAGTCGCCGTCTGCGTTGGACACCTGAGGAGCGCCAACGACACGGGTGAGTATTGTACGTCAAAATAAAAGCCTTTTTAGCAAGGAGGTCACTTTTGATACAGATATTGACTGAACGTGATATCAGCACTCCATACTCTTACACACGTGCAGCAGTCGCATGAATTCCAATAGGGAGCACGTCTCGCCAGAACACCGGCTTGAACCTGGGAGAAGGCTACAATGAAGGTGTCTACCAACATGGCGGCAATAAACTGAGTTTCTTCCAAGTCCCTGGAAGAAAATGGATGGCTAAACATGCTGCTGCTAAGGACGACAGGAAGCTAACCGCTAAAGCTTCAGTGTGGTTGATCCGGATGTCGATACCTAGTATGGTCCATCCATCTTCTTCCGCTTAGCCGTGGTCGGGTCGTGGGGGAATCAGCCTTAGCAGGGAAGCTCAGACTTCCCTCTCCCCAGCCACTTGGTCCAGTTCTTCCCGGGGGATCCCGAGGCGTTCCCAGGCCAGCCGGGAGACGTAGTCTTCCCAACGTGTCCTGGGTCTTCACCGTGGCCTCCTACTGGTCGGACGTGCCCTAAACACCTCTATAGGGAGGCGTTCGGGTGGCATCCTGAGCAGATGCCCGAACCACCTCATCTGGCTCCTCTCCATGTGGAGGAGCAGCGGCTTTACTCAGAGTTCCTCACCCTATCTCTAAGGGAGAGACCCGCCACCCGGCGGAGGAAACTCATTTGTACCCGTGATCTTGTCCTTTCGGTCATAACCCAAAGCTCATGACCATAGGTGAGGATGGGAACGTAGATCGACCGGTGAATTGAGAGCTTTACCTTCCGGCTCAGCTCCTTCACCACAACGGATCGATACAGCGTCCGCATTACTGAAGACGCCGCACCGATCCGCCTGTCGATCTCACGATCCACTCTTCCCTCACTCGTGAACAAGACTCCGAGGTGGACCCACTGGAGAGAATGGCGGTGTCTGCGGTGGCCTCACTGGGAAAGGGGAGAGCTGTGCTTCCCCTGTCGCACAGCTGACCTTGGCCACCCCCACTCAAGGGACGTATCCCAGACGTCACAAGAAAGGCTGTGGGAACGGGGAGGGACCTGGGGGGGGGGGGGGGTCGCGGGTCCTGCCGATTCTGGCCGCCCCCCTGGAACAGATGACAGGGACGGTGGGAGGGAGCCGAGGAACCGGTCCGTGCTGCAATCACGCCACAGAACTTGTCCATCAAGGGGACCGACCGCTAAATTGAGAGCTTTGCCTTCCGGCTCAGCTCCTTCACCACAACGGACCGATACAGCGTCCGCATTACTGAAGACGCCGCACCGATCCGCCTGTCGATCTCACCATCCACTCTTCCCTCACTCGTGGACAAGACTCCCAGGTACTTGAACTCCTCCACTTGGGGCAGGGTCTCCTCCCCAACCCGGAGATGGCACGCCACCCTTTTCCGGGCGAGAACCATGGACTCTGAGGTGCTGATTATCAGTATATACATTCTACTAAAGTCATCAGATCAATATTTTTCTTATTAGGACATTTTATTTTGGTAGGTTTAGTCACGTTTCCAAAGTGAGGGAGTGTGTCTCTCGGTAAAGGAAGTGACACTTTATTTTGTTAAACTGCAAGGAGCATTCAACACATTTGATTTACAGCAATACTAGCAAACGTACATTTAATAAGAGTATCTTTGTAAAAATGCTAACTTCGGCTACTTGCCATAAAACATTTATAAAGTATTGGAAGTAGAAAACGATTAAAATCAAACATACTTTTATAATATGTAGTGTAGAATGTTTGATAAGTGAGTCAAACAGAATGATGTGTGGAAAACCTATTTAGTATTAACACCTGCAGTGGACTTATGCTGCCTTTAAGTTGAAGTGGGGTGGTAGTCAGGTGACACCTAGTAGCCACAAAAATTTAAGCTAAAAGTTAAGCCTATGATGCAGTAAATTGTCACGTTTGTTACTGAATATTTTCCACTACGCGCCTGCCTTGGAGACTAAGTAATATGCAACTATAATTATCTGATACCGTAAATTCCGGACTGAGATGCTACTTTTTTCCTACACTTTGAACCCGGCGGTTTATTAAACGGTGCAGCTAATTTATGGAGTTTCCTTCGCTGACAGCCATAATGCAAATAGTTCAACACAAGCCCATACACTAAAAAGCTGATTTAGTTTGTACTACGGCGCCATCTTTTGGACAGGTGTCCTTCCTTTGAGTAGAAGAGCCGTCCATAGCGTTTCTACTCGCATGGATTCTTCGTTCATCACTCCAAGCTCACGTTTGTGAGTTTTACAATACAACTAAAACAATTCTTAGCCATTGAAGCGTCCCATGTGTGATGTCTGTAGAAGGTGCGTGACTGCTCGCCGTCTGTTCGCTGTTGCAAAAAAGCTAAGTAGCGCTCTGTGTGCTTTTAATTGTTCTACAGCTTTCTTTATCACTTCTCAAACATTTTTAGTGGTACTATTTAACTTGCAAATCACCCGATCTCTGTCCCACCACCCTTTCCTCAGCTAGCTAGCTGCTAAGCTAGCGCGGAGAAAGGCAGCGCCGGTCAGTAAGAAGCTACTCCTACAGACCGCGACCACTTCCCTGAGGACAGCAGGAACTTCACTCGGTGACAGAAAACACTGTGAGTAATGGCTTCCTGCGCGTCTTGCACCATACTCACGGAGAGGTTGGCTCTGCTAGAGGGCCGTGTCCGCCAGTTAGAGCAGAGTAATGTCGTAACTTTAGATGTTGCGGACACATCTGCTAGCGTTAGCTGTAGCGAGCTAACTAGCCCAGCTTGTAGCAGTCCTAAGCGGCCTACAAGCTACGGTGTACCGGTTGAGACGCATAATAGATTTAGCTCTTTAGCTAGTCCTACACCCCAGTCTACCGGGCACCACACCTTAGTTATAGGGGACTCCATCACCCGAAACATAAAGCTTAGCAAACCAGCCACAATAAAGTGTATCCCCGGGACCAGAGCACCTGACATTGAAGCTAATCTTAGGGAGCTAACTCGCAACAGGCCTAGTAAACACGTACGACAGGCTAATCGCACCACTAATTATGCGAATATAGTTGTACACGTTGGCTCCAATGACACTAGAATGAGACAGTCAGAGATTACAAAGAGAAACATAGCCAGGACTTGTGATCTCGCCAGAAAGATGTCCAGGCATCGAGTAATTGTCTCTGGCCCCCTGCCTGCGAGAGGCAATGATGAGAGATATAGCAGATTAGTCTCGCTTAACAAGTGGTTGGCTAGCTACTGTAGGCAGCAGGGACTAACGTTTATTGATAACTGGCCCTCTTTCTGGGGCAAACCAGGCTTGCTGATGAGAGACGGCCTTCACCCTAACCAGGAAGGCGCCACCATCCTGTCTAGAAACATAGACTACTATTTAAGTCTCACTTGACTGACTACACTAGAGCAAGCCCGGTCACAGGCAATTACAATGTCTGTTAGTCCGGGTGAGGAGTCAGTTAAGCTAGAACTAGCCAGCGCCAGGCTGGATAATCCATGTACGCATAGCAATTCTCTTAGAATAATACACAATTCACATAATGTTTTTTCTGTTGTGTCTGTGTCAGGGGTGGACATGCATTCTACTGAGGTGGCAAATTATGATATGTCCAGTTTATTGCAGCACCAAGCAAACAATCGGAAAATTCCCGTCATATCAATTCCTAGATATGGTCGAAACTATTTAAAGTGCACTACGCATAATAAACGCAACATTGTTAATATTGCCACTACGGATAATCTTAACAAAAACTCGTCAAAACAGCCCAATACCTATAATATGGGCTTTTTAAACATAAGATCATTGTCTCCCAAGGCGTTATTGGTTAATGAGGTCATTAGAGACAACAATCTTAACGTCATTGGTCTTAGCGAAACCTGGCTCAAACCGGACGAATTTTTTGCGCTCAATGAGGCATCTCCTCCTAACTATACGAATGCGCATGTTGCCCGCCCTCTTAAAAGGGGAGGGGGTGTCGCACTAATATACAATGAAAATTTCAACCTTACCCCTAACCTAAATAATAAATATAAATCGTTTGAGGTGCTCACTATGAGGTCTGTCACACCGCTACCTCTCGACCTGGCTGTTATCTACCGCCCCCCTGGGCCCTATTCGGACTTTATCAGTGAATTCTCAGAGTTCGTTGCTGATCTAGTGACGCACGCCGACAATATAATCATAATGGGGGACTTTAATATCCATATGAATACCCCATCGGACCCTCAGTGCGTGGCGCTCCAAACCATAATTGATAGCTGTGGTCTTACACAAATAATACATGAACCCACGCATCGCAACGGTAATACAATAGATCTAGTGCTTGTCAGGGGTGTCACCACCTCCAAAGTTATGATACTTCCATATACTAAAGTAATGTCCGATCATTACCTTATAAAATTTGAAGTTTTGACTCTTTGTCAACAAGCTAATAATAATAATAACTGCTATAGCGGCCGCAGCATTAATGCTGCCACAACGATGACTCTTGCTGACCTACTGCCTTCGGTAATAGCACCATTCCCAAATTATGTCGGCTCTATTGATAAACTCACTAACAACTTTGACGATGCCTTGCGCGAAATTATTGATAGTATAGCACCGCTAAAGCAAAAAAGGGCCCCTAAAAGGCGCACCCCATGGTTTACAGAAGAAATTAGAGCTCATAAATTATCATGTAGAAAACTGGAACGCAAATGGCGCGCGACTAAACTTGAGGTTTTCCATCAAGCATGGAGTGATAGTTTAATAACTTATAAACGCATGCTTACCTTAGCTAAAGCTAAATACTACTCAAATCTCATCCGCCTCAACAAAAACGATCCTAAATTTCTGTTTAGTACAGTAGCATCGCTAACCCAACAAGGGACTCCTCCCAGTAGCTCCACCCACTCGGCAGATGATTTTATGAATTTCTTTAATAAGAAAATTGAACTCATTAGAAAGGAGATTAAAGACAACGCATCCCAGCTACAACTGGGTTCTATTAACACAAATACGACTGTATATACGACGGACACTGCCCTCCAAAATAGTCTCTCTATTTTTGATGAAATAACATTAGAGGAATTATTACAGCGTGTAAGTGGGATAAAACAAACAACATGTTTACTTGACCCACTTCCTGGGAAACTTATCAAGGAACTGTTTGTATTATTAGGTCCATCAGTGTTAAATATTATAAACTTATCACTTTCCTCCGGCACTGTTCCCTTAGCATTCAAAAAAGCGGTTATTCATCCTCTGCTCAAAAGACCTAACCTCGATCCTGACCTCATGGTAAACTACCGACCGGTCTCCCACCTTCCGTTTATTTCCAAAATTCTCGAAAAAACTGTTGCACAGCAGCTAAATGAACACTTAGTGACTAACAATCTCTGTGAACCTTTTCAATCCGGTTTCAGGGCAAATCACTCTACGGAGACAGCCCTCGCAAAAATGACTAATGATCTATTGCTAACGATGGATTCTGATGCGTCATCTATGTTGCTGCTTCTTGATCTTAGCGCCGCTTTCGATACCGTCGATCATAATATTTTATTAGAGCGTATCAAAACACGTATTGGTATGTCAGACTTAGCCTTGTCTTGGTTTAACTCTTATCTTACTGACAGGATGCAGTGCGTCTCCCATAACAATGTGACCTCGGACTATGTCAAGGTAACGTGCGGAGTTCCCCAGGGTTCGGTTCTTGGCCCTGCACTCTTTAGTATTTACATGCTGCCGCTGGGTGACATTATACGCAAATACGGTGTTAGCTTTCACTGTTATGCTGATGACACTCAACTCTACATGCCCCTAAAGCTGACCAACACGCCGGACTGTAGTCAGCTGGAGGCGTGTCTTAATGAAATTAAACAATGGATGTCCGCTAACTTTTTGCAACTCAACGCTAAGAAAACGGAAATGCTGATTATCGGTCCTGCTAGACACCGACATCTATTTAATAATACCACCTTAACATTTGACAACCAAACAATTAAACAAGGAGACTCGGTAAAGAATCTGGGTATTATCTTCGACCCAATTCTCTCGTTTGAGTCACACATTAAGAGTGTTACTAAAACGGCCTTCTTTCATCTCCGTAATATCGCTAAAATTCGTTCCATCTTGTCCACTAGCGACGCTGAGATCATTATTCATGCGTTCGTTACGTCTCGTCTCGATTACTGTAACGTATTATTTTCGGGCCTCCCTATGTCTAGCATTAAAAGATTACAGTTGGTACAAAATGCGGCTGCAAGGCTTTTGACAAAAACAAGAAAGTTTGATCATATTACGCCTATACTGGCTCACTTGCACTGGCTTCCTGTGCACTTAAGATGCGACTTTAAGGTTTTACTACTTACGTATAAAATATTACACGGTTTAGCTCCAGCCTATCTCGCCGATTGTATTGTACCATATGTCCCGACAAGAAATCTGCGTTCAAAGAACTCCGGCTTATTAGTGATTCCCAGAGCCAAAAAAAAGTCTGCGGGCTATAGAGCGTTTTCTATTCGGGCTCCAGTACTCTGGAATGCCCTCCCGGTAACAGTTAGAGATGCTACCTCAGTAGAAGCATTTAAGTCCCATCTTAAAACTCATTTGTATAATCTAGCCTTTAAATAGACCCCCCCTTTTTTAGACCAGTTGATCTGCCGTTTCTTTTCTTCTCTCCTCTTCTCCCCTGTCCCTTGCGAGGGGGAGTCGCATAGGTCCGGTGGCCATGGATGAAGTGCTGGCTGTCCAGAGCCGGGACCCCGGGTGGACCACTAGCCTGTGCATCGGTTGGGGACATCTCTGCGCTGCTGACCCGTCTCCGCTCGGGATGGTTTCCTGTTGGCCCCGCTGTGGACCGGACTCCCGCTGATGTGTTGGATCCACTGTGGACTGGACTTTCACAATGTTATGTCAGACCCACTCCACATCCATTGCTTTCGGTCTCCCCTAGAGGGGGGGGGTTACCCACATATGCGGTCCTCTCCAAGGTTTCTCATAGTCATTCACCGACGTCCCACTGGGGTGAGTTTTTCCTTGCCCGTATGTGGGCTCTGTACCGAGGATGTCGTTGTGGCTTGTACAGCCCTTTGAGACACTTGTGATTTAGGGCTATATAAATAAACATTGATTGATTGATTGAAGTGTTTCCATACACGCTATAGTAATGTAATCAAGCTAGCCTCAATAGCATTAATATATAGGCTAACAGGTTCTTACAATAGCATTATTTTGTTGTGGTTTCACTTTCACAAATTCCTCAGTGAATTCACCAAAACGTCACCGTGGAGTTATCGAGTCTGTTTAGCCGATTGGAGAGCTAGCTTGCGCAGCTAGTGGGTCCATGGCCATCGCTTCTGTTTTGTCTGACCCACCGTTTTACTGCCTTGTTACAGGCACCGTTTGGAAACGATTAAGGTATGTAAATAAACATTTACAAAATATTCTGTGTAAATAACTCATTTCACAAAGTAAATATCTGACTTATAATCCGGTGCGACTAATATATGGAAAATATTTTCCCCCTGAAATGTAGTGGGTGTGGCTTATATAAGACGGGAAAATACAATACTTGACAAAAATGCTGTTTTAGACGCTCAATATTGTTCAATTAGTTATTACGCATGTCTAGCTTGTGTGCTATTGTTTGCCAAGCTGTTGCGTAGCTGCTAGCGATCACTATAAAAAAAAAATCGGGCCGCCCCTGCTTTTACCAAATGACTGTTTTACCTTGAAGAGTTTTGCCCGTTTCCTGTTGCGGGCGTCCATCTTGGCGTCGTCAAGGTGCGCCCGCGGCAGCTCCGGCTTCTTTCCGAGCACCTGGACGGACGCAGAGGTGAAAGGTCAGCCGGGGGTCAGCCAGGTGGGCGGAGAAAAGGAGGAGAAGTGTGACCTCCAGCATCTTCTCATCTTCCTCCCCTTCCTCGCAGATCAGCAGCTGGCCCCGCCCACAATGCTCGTTGTCGCGGATATCCTTGGAGAGCTGCCAAGTGGCACACGTCAACGCCAGCGGACGCCGTTTGACCCCCCGTGACCTGGCGGCTACTCACCATGGTGGCCTTCAGCCTCTCAAAGGGGTTGCTACGGGAACCGGACCACTGGACCACATCCTGCAGGTCAGGACACGTTTAGAAGTCGCTCCTTCCTTCCTGTCCACGGTCTCACCTGCCCCAGGTCCAGGATGAAGGTGTCCCCTCGGTTGAAGCTCTCCCAGCCGACCGGGACTTCGGTTGCCCGGACCACGCGCCGACCTTTGACCTGCAGCAGCCTCGGCGCGTCCACGGCCATCTCCACGTGTCGAAAGCCAGAAGCCACGCCCCCCGCCTGAGGAGACGCCAGCCGTCATCCCCCGACACGGCGGCAAAGTTGATCCTGCTTACCAAGTACTTGAGTCCCGTTTTGAAGTAGCCGGCGAAAGTGGCGGACTCGTGGCTCTGGACTTCACGGTACTGGACCGCCGACCCCCCCAGGAAGTCGTCCAGCTGGACTGTCAAGATGGCGGCGGCCGCCGCCTCGTCCTGGGAGCACTCGGCACCTGCGGACGAGCCAAACGGCGCTGAAAGGCGCTGGCGAGGGCGTGTGGCGTGAGGGCGGCAGTACCTTGCCAGTAGTGCAGGTGGCGCCGCAGGTGGCGCTCACGTGGCAGGGTGCGGAGGACCAGGTAGGCGTCGCCGCAGTAGAAGCTCCCGTAAAGACTCTCAGGAACAGGAACCAGCTCCAAGGTCTCCACCCGCCACACATAGAGCCCCGCCTCCTCAGCCGCGTGCTCAAACTCGGCCTGGGTCGCCATGATGTCACCTGTGAGGGGGCGGGGCCAGTGGAGTCAAAATATCTTCCAAAAAAAAGCTAAATTCGCCCCAAACTTTTTGTACTTTAATATTTTACTGTATATTATAATAAATAAGTTTGGATATTTCCGAATCGGACCTAGGGGGCGGGGCATCAACAGAGGGGCGGGGCAGCTCAGCCAAGGGATGCGACTTTTAAACTCACGGCTCCATTTCCAATTGTTGGGATTTAGATTGGATCCTCCCAATGTAATATTTGCTCGAAAAATAATAGAACCTTTTCAAAAGTGGTTCCTGATGTTCATGCGTGTAAAGAGGCTCCTTTTAAACTACATTCTTCAAAACTAGGAATCTGTTTTGAAATGGGACTAAAAGTGATGTTCAATCAATGTTTACTTATATAGTCCTAAATCACAGGTGTCTCAAAGGGCTGCACAAGCCTCTTATTTTCTGTCACACCCCAAACTATTTTTTTTCAAGCCCTCCTCCCTAAATGCTATTTTTTTATCTGTAGGTGTCAAAAATACTTTTAACAGCAAATATGCTATTTCCTCACACCCGCCTTTTTTTGGACACTGAATTATTTTATAACAAATTACGCTGATAATTTAATTGAAACTGTAAACATTCAGTGAAAAACAAGTCAGTGGAAAAAAAATTGGGAAAATCTGTAGAAAAATTCAGGGTAAAAAAAGCTGTAATTCAGTGTAGTGTGAAAAAAATTCTCAAAAGTCTAAAAATGTCAGTGTAAAAAAAAATCTGTAAAAATTCAGTGTAAAAAAATGTCAGTGTAAAATTAATTCAGTGTGAAAAAATTAAGTGTCAAAAATCTGTAAACATTTCAGTGTCAAAAAAAAGCTGTAAAATTTAAGTGTCAAAAATTCACTGTCAAAAATCTGTATAGAAATTCAGTGTAAAAAAAAAGCTGTAATAATTTAGTGTGAAGAATACGTATAGAAAAATTCAGTGTGAAAAAAATTGTCAAGTCTAAAAAATTCAGTGTAGAGAAATTTAACTGTAAAAAAAAATCTGTAAAAAAGTCAGCGTAAAATATTCAGTGTAAACAATCTGTATAGAAAAATTCTGTGTAAAAAAAATCTGAAAATTCAGTATGAAAAGATCCAATGTAAAAAAAAAAATCTGTAAAAATTCTGTGCAAAAAATGTGAAAAATGCAGTATAAAAAAATAGTGTAAAAAAATTATCGGTCCAAAATCTATAGAAATTCAGTATATAAAAAAAAAAGCTGTAATAATTCAGTGTGAAAAATCTAAAGAAATTCAGCGTCGAAAAATTCAGTGAAAAAATTTGAAAAATCTGTTTCGAAAAATTCAGTGTGAAAAAAGTTTCAAAAATCTGTAAAAATTCAGTGTAAAAAAATGTCAGTGTAAAAATAATTCAGTGTGAAAAAATTAAGTGTCAAAAATCTGTAAACATTTCAGTGTAAAAAAAAAAGCTGTAAAATTTAAGTGTCAAAAATTCACTGTCAAAAATCTGTATAGAAATTCAGTGTAAAAAAAAAGTTGTAATAATTCAGTGTGAAGAATACGTATAGAAAAATTCAGTGTGAAAAAAATTGTCAAGTCTAAAAAATTCAGTGTAGAGAAATTTGACTGTAAAAAAAAATCTGTAAAAAAGTCAGCGTAAAATATTCAGTGTAAACAATCTGTATAGAAAAATTCTGTGTAAAAAAAAATCTGAAAATTCAGTATGAAAAGATCCAATGTAAAAAAAAAAAATCTGTAAAATTTCTGTGCAAAAAATGTGAAAAATGCAGTATAAAAAAATAGTGTAAAAAAATTATCGGTCCAAAATCTATAGAAATTCAGTATATAAAAAAAAAGCTGTAATAATTCAGTGTGAAAAATCTAAAGAAATTCAGAGTCGAAAAATTCAGTGAAAAAATTTGAAAAATCTGTTTCGAAAAATTCAGTGTGAAAAAAGTTTCAAAAATCTGTAAAAATTCAGTGTAAAAAAATGTCAGTGTAAAAATAATTCAGTGTGAAAAAATGAAGTGTCAAAAATCTGTAAACATTTCAGTGTAAAAAAAAAGCTGTAAAATTTAAGTGTCAAAAATTCACTGTCAAAAATCTGTATAGAAATTCAGTGTAAAAAAAAAGCTGTAATAATTTAGTGTGAAGAATACGTATAGAAAAATTCAGTGTGAAAAAAATAGTCAAGTCTAAAAAATTCAGTGTAGAGAAATTTGACTGTAAAAAAAAATCTGTAAAAAAGTCAGCATAAAATATTCAGTGTAAACAATCTGTATAGAAAAATTCTGTGTAAAAAAAATCTGAAAACTCAGTATGAAAAGATCCAATGTAAAAAAAAAAATCTGTAAAATTTCTGTGCAAAAAATGTGAAAAATGCAGTATAAAAAAATAGTGTAAAAAAATTATCGGTCCAAAATCTATAGAAATTCAGTATATAAAAAAAAAAGCTGTAATAATTCAGTGTGAAAAATCTAAAGAAATTCAGAGTCGAAAAATTCAGTGAAAAAATTTGAAAAATCTGTTTCGAAAAATTCAGTGTGAAAAAAGTTTCAAAAATCTGTAAAAATTCAGTGTAAAAAAATGTCAGTGTAAAAATAATTCAGTGTGAAAAAATGAAGTGTCAAAAATCTGTAAACATTTCAGTGTAAAAAAAAAAGCTGTAAAATTTAAGTGTCAAAAATTCACTGTCAAAAATCTGTATAGAAATTCAGTGTAAAAAAAAAGCTGTAATAATTTAGTGTGAAGAATACGTATAGAAAAATTCAGTGTGAAAAAAATAGTGAAGTCTAAAAAATTCAGTGTAGAGAAATTTGACTGTAAAAGAAAATCTGTAAAAAAGTCAGCGTAAAATATTCAGTGTAAACAATCTGTATAGAAAAATTCTGTGTAAAAAAAAATCTGAAAATTCAGTATGAAAAGATCCAATGTAAAAAAAAAAAAATCTGTAAAAATTCTGTGCAGTATAAAAAAATAGTGTAAAAAAATTATCGGTCCAAAATCTATAGAAATTCAGTATATAAAAAAAGCTGTAATAATTCAGTGTGAAAAATCTAAAGAAATTCAGCGTCGAAAAATTCAGTGAAAAAATTTTCAAAAATCTGTAAAAATTCCACTGTAAAAAAAAAAAAAATCTAAAAATTCAGCGTAAAAGTGTAAAAAATCTGTATGAAGTGTGAAAAAATTCAGTGTGAAAACAATTCAGTGCAGAAATATTTGTTGCTTCAAAAGTCACTTCCTGTAAAGACTGAAGCCCAGTAATGTTGCTTATGAGACACCATCCATTGCTTCAGTCTTAACATATTTTTACACTGCATTTATAAACTGTTTTTCAGTGAAGTAAATAGTCAGCATAATTTGATGTAAAAAAAAAAAAAAAAAAGTTGAGAAAATTCAAACAAATTCAGTAAGCTTTCATAACAAAACATCAATTCTAACACTATTTGAACAGACTTTTTTTTTTTCAAACGCACAGATTTTGCTCACATATTTTTGTTCACTGCAATTTTAAGCAACATTTCACGTCAAAACACTCAGTCGACTCAATTAAAATTGTGACACGTTCAATGACAAATAGAGGGTCGGAAAAAGCATAATTTCACGTCAAAACACACCCAGTTGACTAAATTAAAAAGGTGAAACATTCAATGACACAAATAGAGGGTCGGAAAAAGCATAATTTCATGTCAAAACACACCCAGTCGACTCAATTAAAAAGGTGAAACATTCAATGACACAGAGTGTCGGAAAAAGCATAATTTCATGTCAAAACACACCCAGTCGACTCAATTAAAAAGGTGAAACATTCAATGACACAGAGTGTCGGAAAAAGCATAATTTCATGTCAAAACACACCCAGTCGACTAAATTAAAAAGGTGAAACATTCAATGACACAGAGAGTGTCGGAAAAAGCACAATTTCACGTCAAAACACACCGTTGACTAAATTAAAAAGGTGACACATTCAATGACACAAATAGAGGGTCGGAAAGAGCATAATTTCACGTCAAAACACACCCAGTCGACTAAATTAAAAAGGTGAAACATTCAATGACACAAATAGAGGGTCGGAAAAAGCATAATTTCACGTCAAAACACACCCAGTCGACTAAATTAAAAAGGTGACACATTCAATGACACAAATAGAGGGTCGGAAAAAGCATAATTTCACGTCAAAACACACCCAGTCGACTACATGAAAAAGGGGAAACATTCAATGACACAAATAAAGTGTCGGAAAAAGCATAATTTCACGTCAAAACACACCCAGTCGACTAAATTAAAAAGGTGAAACATTCAATGACACAAATAGAGGGTCGGAAAAAGCATAATTTCACGTCAAAACACACCCAGTCGACTAAATTAAAAAGGTGACACATTCAATGACACAAATAGAGGGTCGGAAAAAGCATAATTTCACGTCAAAACACACCCAGTCGACTACATGAAAAAGGGGAAACATTCAATGACACAAATAAAGTGTCGGAAAAAGCATAATTTCACGTCAAAACACACCCAGTCGACTAAATTAAAAAGGTGACACATTCAATGACACAAATAGAGGGTCGGAAAAAGCATAATTTCACGTCAAAACACACCCAGTCGACTAAATTAAAAAGGTGAAACATTCAATGACACAAATAGAGGGTCGGAAAAAGCATAATTTCACGTCAAAACACACCCAGTCGACTAAATTAAAAAGGTGAAACATTCAATGACGCAAATAAAGTGTCGGAAAAAGGTCAACAATTCTGCAAACATCTCACCAAGAAGACATTTGATGTCAAAATAAATTCAAATGGAAAATAAATTCTGTGACTGCAAACATCTCACCAAAAAGACGGGAGGACGCCAGCAGGAAACACGCGCACACATCAAACAAACACGTGGGAAATACTTGGAATCCCAAGACCGGAAGTAGAACAAAAGGAACTCACCTTCAGTAAGACGTTGAAGCTGCGCACACCTGACAGGTGAGTCACATTTATACTCACCTGATGATTATGATACACACCTGCTCCTAACGAACCAAGTCCAGTCCTTCACAATAAAAGTATTTCCTGTCCACGTTCTAATTGATGATTGGCGGGTTTAACGGAGGGACTGTTTTACGCCTACATGATATGACGTCACCAGGGAACACAAGAGACCAGTGCGCATTGAGCGGAGAGGTATTTTATTTTGAAAAGGACCCGCCGGATGCGAGCGCCTGCGCACAGGTCTCGACGAGGATGCGCTGAAGGTCACAGCAGGAAGCATAGGTGACGTCATCGTCATCACCCGCAGGTTCCCCTTCGTCGTCGAGAGGTTCCGCAGCTCGGAGGACAAGATGGGCAACCGGGGAATGGAGGATCTGATCCCGCTGGTCAACCGGCTGCAGGACGCCTTCTCGTCCATCGGACACAACTCCAGCCTGGACCTGCCCCAGATCGCGGTGGTGGGCGGCCAGAGCGCCGGCAAGAGTTCGGTTCTGGAGAATTTCGTGGGCAAGTAAGTGGAGCCTTTTTTTGCTCGTGTTTGCGCCGAGCCGAGCCGAGCGCAGCCGAGCAGAGCCGAAGCATGTCGGGCCTACCTGCTGCGGGATGGAGGAAGATCGTCGTGGTCATGTGACATGTTTGATATATTTGCAGTGTTGTCAAAATATATTATTATTATTTTATTATTATTCATGTCCGATTAGGGTCACGTGCATGTGCTGGAGTCTATCCCAGCCAATCAGGACACATGATGGACATTAGCATGTTTTATTAGAAAGTCAACACAATTTGTAACAAATGATGCATGTTTTTATTTAACATATAACTTGTATGTTTTTATTTAACATATAACTTGTATGTTTTTATTATAACATATAACTTGTATGTTTTTATTTAACATATAACTTGTATGTTTTTATTATAACATATAACTTGTATGTTTTTATTTAACATATAAATTGTATGTTTTTATTATAACATATAACTTGTATGTTTTTATTTAACATATAAATTGTATGTTTTTATTATAACATATAACTTGTATGTTTTTATTTAACATATAACTTGTATGTTTTTATTATAACATATAACTTGTATGTTTTTATTATAACATATAACTTGTATGTTTTTATTTAACATATAAATTGTATGTTTTTATTATAACATATAACTTGTATGTTTTTATTTAACATATAACTTGTATGTTTTTATTATAACATATAACTTGTATGTTTTTATTATAACATATAACTTGTATGTTTTTATTTAACATATAAATTGTATGTTTTTATTATAACATATAACTTGTATGTTTTTATTTAACATATAAATTGTATGTTTTTATTTAACATATAAATTGTATGTTTTTATTATAACATATAACTTGTATGTTTTTATTATAACATATAACTTGTATGTTTTTATTTAACATATAACTTGTATGTTTTTATTTAACACATAACTTGTATGTTTTTATTTAACATATAACTTGTATGTTTTTATTTAACATATAACTTGTATGTTTTTATTATAACATATAACTTGTATGTTTTTATTATAACATATAACTTGTATGTTTTTATTTAACATATAACTTGTATGTTTTTATTTAACATATAACTTGTATGTTTTTATTTAACATATAACTTGTATGTTTTTATTTAACATATAACTTGTATGTTTTTATTTAACATATAACTTGTATGTTTTTATTTAACATATAACTTGTATGTTTTTATTTAACATATAACTTGTATGTTTTTATTATAACATATAACTTGTATGTTTTTATCATCAAAATAACATAACATGAATGTTTTAAGATCATATTTTCATGATAAAACTAACAAAGTTCATGCTTTTATTATACAAACATTTCATTATAAAATAACCTCAACTTGTATATTTCTTTAGAAATTGAACAGATCATAAAAAGAACAATAATTATAAAACCAACATAACGAGCATCTTTCATGTATAATAAATATATATTCATTCTTTTTATGTGATGCATATAATTGTATTATACAATTAGCAAAACATGTATGTTTTAATGACAAAAATAACATAACGTGTATATTTATGTTATACATTTAACATAAATCCACATTTTTAATATACAATTAATTGTTTTTATTGTAACATTAACATAACCAATATGTTTAACCATACTTTTATCATACCACTAACATAGCTTGTGTATGTATGTATATATATATATATATATATATATATATATATATATATATATATATATATATATATATATATATATTATTATTATTATTATTATCCATCCATCCATCCATCTTCTTCTGCTTATCCGAGGTCGGGTCGCGGGGGCAGCAGCCTAAGCAGGGAAGCCCAGACTTCCCTCTCCCCCGTATTATTTTTTATTATTTTTATTACTACCATAAAAGCATACATATATATATTTATATATATATATATTTCTTTAATACATTTACATAAAATGCATGAGTGCAAAGTGTGAAGAAGACCTTAATGAGTGATTATTAATCAGCACAAAAAAAGTCATCATATTAATTATGTCATAAGAACATTTTTGAAGAAATGAAACATTTCATATTTCAAAATAAAACACATTCTTTTATGACTTTT
>NC_084747.1:22123728-22161228 GCF_033978785.1 Entelurus aequoreus | reverse complement strand
AAACCGATCGAGTGACGGGACAAAACAAAGGAATCAGTCCAGTTCCCATCAATCTGAGAGTCTACTCGCCCAATGGTAACACTCAAGCAAGCCCCTCCCCCTGGGCGGAGTTAAGCAGGTGTTTGTGTGGACAGTGTTGAACCTCACCCTGGTGGACCTCCCCGGGATGACCAAAGTCCCAGTGGGAGACCAGCCGGCCGACATCGAGCAGCAGATCCGAGACATGCTGATGCAGTTTGTCACCAAGGACAACTGCCTCCTGTTGGCCGTCTCTCCCGCCAACTCAGACCTCGCCAACTCCGATGCTCTGAAGATCGCCAAGGAGGTGGACCCTCAAGGTGGTTCCACTTGCTGTGCTTCACCTCACACACTGCAGCTCTTTACTTATCTGTGTGTGTGCAGGTCTCAGGACCATCGGTGTGATCACCAAACTGGACCTGATGGATGAAGGAACTGATGCCAGAGACATCCTGGAGAACAAACTCCTGCCGCTTCGCAGAGGTACCATCAGATCCTGGCTTCAGTTCTTAGGGGCTGAGGGGTTGTGTCAAGACTATACCTCAGCTTCTACAGGGTCCCCTCTAGATTGAGTCAGGTCATGCACAGATTCCGCAGGATCTACAGGGTCCTCTTTAGGTCACGCACAGGTTCTACAGGATCACCCTTAGATTATATCAGATCCTGTAAAAGATCTACAGGTCCCCCCTTGATTATATCCAGTCACTTACTGGTTCTAGAGGGTCCACTCTAGAATATGTCAGGTCACATACAGGATTTACAGGGTCCACCTAAATGATATCGGGTTGCCTAAAGGTTCTACAGGGTCCACTCTAGATTATATCAGATCTTGTACGAGATCTACAGGGTCCCCCTAGATCAGGGGTGGGCAATTAATTTTCAATTAATTCAATTTTGCTCATTATTTTTGATATACCGTAAGATGAATAATAATAATGATAATTAATAATGATAATAATAATTTCATTTAACCTAACTTAACTTTATACAAAAGCAGATTGCGTTTGATGGTTTTATTTCAAACACTGTCTTACACAACACTTCCTGATGTATAATACAATGCAAAAATGTCCATTTCTGTCACTTTATCCTGCATCCTCTTTAAAAGTCCAACATTTTCCCCCGTCAGATTTGGACAACCATCTGTTGTCACACCTGCCAGCTTGTCCCATCTCAGTCCTAGCAAGTCCAAACACACATTTACCTATGTGAACAAGTCATTACCTGTGGTTGTCCCTTTAATTGACTGCATGGCTGCCAGCCCCTCCGTGATTTGAAAGTCTGCAGTCATCCCACGTAAGAAGATGAGTAGCTGGGCGGTGTCACGTACATCGCAGCTCTCTTCCGAAGCCGGCGAAAAACAGTCAAACTCGGACGTTCTGTTCTTCAGTTGAAGCTCCAAGTTTCCAGCGATGGTCTCAACCCGCCTCGTTACAGTGCGCCGGGAGAGTGACACGTTCTCAAACGCGCCCCTCTTCTCCGGGCATATCAGCGCAACAGAGTCCAATAAGCACTCCTTAATAAACTCTCCGTCAGAAAACGCCTTACTTTTTCTGGGCGATTTTGTGAGAAATGACGAAACTTGTCCTGACGGCTGCATCTCTGGGGGTGTGACATTTGGCAAAAAGTCCTTGTTGGGTTTGCAGTTTTACCATCAACGCATCAGCCTCCCTTGCGCGCGCTTCATCAGACAGATTCCGGTATTTTTCCTGGTGCTTCGTCGTGTAGTGGCGATTCAAATGATATTCTTTAAACACAGGAACATGTGTACCACAAATTAAGCACACGGCTTTACCTTTCATTTCTGTAAAGAAATACTTGGCAGTCCATGTCTTGTTGGAAACACGCCATTCCTCATCAACTTTTCTCTTTTTAGCGTCTCGGGGATAACCGGGCATCACTTGTCGCTGTGCACCTTCACTCACAGGTTACACCCGGACATACGCCCATAAATAACACTTTTCAAAATAAAAGCAGCACAGTTGTAGTGCACGCACGACATAGATGTTTTTTATAATTTATTTTGTAATTTGTGATTGCCGCTGTTCACGTTCACTCACAATCGCGCACGCGCATACGTCCACACGGAAGTAATACAAATAACGCTTTTCAAAACAAAAGCAGCACCGTTGTATTGCACACTCGACATAGATACTTTTTAAAATTTATTTTGTAATTTATGATTGGCCTCACGCGGGACGCACAAAGGACCGGATGTGGACCGCGGGCCGCAGAATGCCCAGGTCTGCCCTAGGTGATATCAGGTTGCCTACAGGTTCTACAAAGTCCACTCTAGATTATATCAGATCTTGTACAAAATCTACAGGGTCCTCCTAGATGATATCAGGTTGCCTACAGGTTCTACAGGGTCCACTCTAGATTATATCAGATCTTGTTCAAAATCTACAGGGTCCTCCTAGGTGATATCAGGTTGCCTACAGGTTCTACAGGGTCCACTCTAGATTATATCAGATCTTGTTCAAGATCTACAGGGTCCTCCTAGATGATATCAGGTTGCCTACAGGTTCTACAGGGTCCACTCTAGATTATATCAGATCTTGTACAAAATCTACAGGGTCCTCCTAGGTGATATCAGGTTGCCTACACGTTCTACAGGGTCCACTCTAGATTATATCAGATCTTGTACAAGATCTACAGGGTCCCCCTAGATGATATCAGGTTGCCTACAGGTTCCACAGGGTCCCGTACAGATTGTATCAGTTTGTTTACAGTTTCTGCTTGGTCCCCCTCTTCAGGTATTCTACTGGATCTACAGTGTCCCGTGTAGATTGTATTAGATTTCTTACAGTTTTTGCAGGGTCCCCCCTAGATTAGATCAGATCTTGTACAGGTTCTACTGTGTCCCCTCTTCATGATATCAGGTCACGTACAGGTCCTGAGGGGTCCCCTCCAGATTATAACAGATCGCGTACAGTTTCCGCAGAGTCACCACTAGATTATAACAGGTCACGTAGGGTTCTACAGGGTCCCCTCTTGATAATAACAGGGTCATGCCGAGTCCGAGCCTCAAGTCACATCAATGCTCTATCAGACCGAGTCTGGATTTTACTGGGTCACACCTAGGTTTTACCAGGACATGTCTTGTCTGTGCTTCAGATTCTACCAGGTTCCGTCTAGTCTGGGATATCAGTCCAGTTCTTAGCTCTCCTGGTCTCTCTTTTGTACCGTCCTTCCTGCTTCAAGGACTTCACCCCTGATCTCTGCCCCCAAATGACCAGGTTACATCGGAGTGGTCAACCGCAGTCAGAAAGACATTGACGGCAGGAAAGACATCACGGCAGCCTTGCAGGCGGAGAGGAAGTTCTTCATGTCCCACGCATCCTACCGGCACCTGGCCGACCGCATGGGAACTGCCCACCTGCAGAAAGTTCTCAACCAGGTGGGTTCATGTCAGGTATAGAGAGAGTATGGCCAAGCTTTGGGTTATGACCGAAAGGACAAGATCACGGGTACAAGCGGACGAAATTAGTTTCCTCTGTCGGGGGCTCTCCCTTAGAGATAGGGTGAGAAGCTCTGTCATCCGGGAGGAGCTCAAAGTAAAGCCGCTGCTCCTCCACATGGAGAGGAGCCAGATGAGGTGGTTCGGGCATCTGGTCAGGATGCCACCCGAACGCATCCCTAGGGAGGTGTTTAGGGCACGTCTGGCCGAAAGAATAAGATCGCGGATACAAGCGGCCGAAATGAGTTTCCTCAGAAGGGTGGCTGGCATCTCCCTTAGAGATAGGGTGAGAAGTGCAGTCACCCGAGAGAGACTCGGAGTAGAGCCGCTGCTCCTTCGCTTGGAAAGGAGCCAGCTTAGGTGGTTCGGGCATCTCGTGCGGATGCCTCACGAGCGTCTCCCTAGGGGGTCCTTGTTGCACGTCCCACTGGGAGGAGACCCCGCGGCAGGCCAAGGACCAGATGGGGGGATTACATCTCCTCTCTGGCCTGGGAACGCTTCGGGATTCCCTAGGAGGAAGTCGCAAATGTTGCTCTGGAGAGGGAAGTCTGGGGGTCTCTGCTGGAGCTGTTGTCCCCGCGACCCGATTCCGGATAAGCGGTTGAAGATGGATGGATGGATGGCCGGTAGAAGGCCACGGGGAAGACCCAGGACACGTTGGGAAGGCTATGTCTTCACCTCGGGATCCCCCGGCAGGAGCTGGACGAAGTGGCTGGGGACAGGGAAGTCTGGGCTTCTCTGTTTAGGCTGCTGCTCCTGCGACCTGACCTCGGATAAGCGGAAGAAGATGGTTGGATGGATCGATGGCCAACTCGGTTTCAGAGTTGGTCACGTGAGGGGCTTTTGACCAATCGGAGAGAGTATGGCCAGGTGATGATTGGTCAAAAACCCTTCAGGTGACTACATGGCGCCATGTTTGGGACCAACTCTGAAACAGAGTTGTCTATTCTCTCAAAACCCGGTTCTGGTAAGGTCTAAAAGTCCAAAAGTTGGATCCTCTCATGCCCTGGTTGATCTTCCTCAGCAACTGACCAATCACATCAGAGACACGTTGCCCGGGTTACGCACCAAACTTCAGAACCAGCTGCTGTCCATCGAGAAGGAAGTGTCCGAGTACAAGAACTTCAACCCTGACGACCCCGGTCGCAAAACCAAGGCCTTGCTGCAGTCAGTACACACGCACGCACGCACCTCCCAGTAATAAACGTTTGCTTGACACAAATGGTGTGTGAGACAGGATGGTGCAGCAGTTTGCGGTGGACTTTGAAAAGCGGATAGAAGGTTCCGGAGACCAGGTGGACACCTGTGAGCTGTCAGGAGGAGCTAAGATCAACCGCATCTTTCACGAGCGATTCCCCTTCGAACTCGTTAAAGTATACACAATATTAACACATTGATATGATGGTGACATCATGCTTTGTATCAACTTGTGTGTGTGTGTGTGTGTGTGTGTGTGTGTGCGTGTGTGTGTGCGTGTGTGTGTGTGTGTGTGTGTGTGTGTGTGTGTGTGTGTGTGTGTGTGTGTGTGTGTGTGTGTGTGTGTGTGTGTGTGTGTGTCCAGTTGGAGAGTGACGAGAAGACTCTTCGTAAAGAAATCAGCTACGCTATCAAGAACATTCACGGCATCAGGTGACAGTGTGGGTGTGTTGTGTGTGTGTGTGTGCGAGTGTGTGTATGTGTTCTTGTGTGTATGTGTGTGTGTAATGTGTGTGCATGTGTATGTTTATGTTTATGTGTATGTGAATGTGTATGTGCGTGTATGTGTGTGTGTGTGTGTGTCGGTGTGTGAATGTGTATGTGTATGTGTGTGTCTGTGCGTGTGTGTGCGTGTAATGTGTGTGCGTAAGTGTATTGTTTTTGCGTGTAACTGTGTATGTGTATGCGTGTAACTGTGTGTGTGTGTGTAATGTGTGTGTGTGTTTGTGCGTATGTTATGTGAGTGTGTGTGTGTGTGTGTGTGTGTGTGTGTGTGTGTGTGTGTGTGTAATGTGTGTGTGTGTGTAATGTGTAAGTGTAAGTGTGTGTGTGTGTGTATGGGTGTGTGTGTGTGTGTAATGTGTGTACGTGTGTATGTGTGTGTATGTGCGCGTGTGTGTGTGTAATGTGTGTGCGTATGTGTATGCGTGTAACTGTGTGTGTGGGTGTGTGTGTGTGTGTGTGTAATGTGTGTGTGTGTTTGTGTGTAGGTGTACATGAGTGTGTGTGTGTGTGTGTGTGTGTGTAATGTGTGTGTGTATGCAATGTGTAAGTGTAAGTGTGTGTGTGTGTATGGGTGTGTGTGTGTGTGTGTAATGTGTGTATGTGTGTATGTGTGTGTATGTGCACGTGTGTGTGTAATGTGTGTGCGTATGTGTATGCGTGTAACTGTGTGAGTGTTTGAGTGTGTGTGTGTTAGTGTGTACGTGTGTGTGTGTAATGTGTGTGTGTGTGTAATGTGCGTATGTACGTGTATGTGTAAGTGTAAGTGTGTGTGTGTGTGTGTATGGGTGTGTGCGTGTGTGTGTGTGTAATGTGTGTGCGTGTATTTGTATGTGTAAGTGTAAGTGTAAGTATGTGTGTGTACATGTATGTGTAAGTGTATGCGTGTGTGTGTGTAATGTGTGTGTGTGTATGTGTATGTGTGTGTGTGTCTGTGTGTAATGTGTGTGTATGTGTAAGTGTAAGTGTGTGTGTGTGTGTGTAATGTGTGTGTGTACTTGTATGTGTAAGTGTAAGTGTATGTGTCTGTGTATGTGTTTGTGTAAGTGTGTGTGTATGTGTACGTGTACGTGAATGTGTATGTGTGTGTGTGTGTGTGTGTGTGTAATGTGTGTATGTGTAAGTGTAAGTGTATGTGTCTGTGTATGTGTTTGTGTAAGTGTGTGTGTACGTGTAAGTGTACGTGTACGTGTACGTGTAGGTGTGTGTGTGTGTGTGTAGTGTGTGTATGTGTAAGTGTAAGTGTGTGTGTGTGTGTGTAATGTGTGTGTGTGTACTTGTATGTGTAAGTGTATGTGTCTGTGTAAGTGTAAGTGTAAGTGTGTGTGTATGTGTACGTGTACGTGTATGTGTATGTGTGTGTGTGTGTGTGTGTGTGTGTGTGTGTGTGTGTGTGTGTGTGTGTGTGTGTGTGTGTGTGTGTGTGTGTAATGTGTGTGTTGCGTTGCAGGACGGGTCTGTTCACACCTGACATGGCGTTCGAGACCATCGTCAAGCGTCTGATCAGCACGCTTAAAGAACCGTGTCACAAGTGCATCGACATGGTGATCAATGAATTAGTCAACACTGTCAGGCTGTGTGCACTCAAGGTAATACCACACGTCACATGGCAGTACTACACTATTAGTACCTGTGGTACTACATCACATGACCCACCTGTGTGCAGTTAGCTCAGTACCCCATGCTGCGCGAGGAGATGGAGAGAATCGTCACTCAGCACATCCGAGACAGAGAGAGTCGCACGAAAGGCCAGGTAAGCTTCACCTGTCTCTTTGCACTTTGCTACCAAAGTACCTGCTACCAAAGTACCTGCTACCAAAGTACCTGCTACCAAAGTACCTGCTACCAAAGTACATCATGTGATATCTATGGACATAAGTAGTGCAACGTAGGCTTTCAAAATAAAAGTGTAAACGTTGAAAACATTTTTTTGCGAAATTAGTAAAACGCTAGAATGCTAATGTTAGCATGCTAACATTGTAATGCAAGTAATGTGCACTAAGTAACCACATCAGCGACATATGTGTTTGTGAATTTGGTAAACATTGCTAACATTAAATACTACTATGCTTACTGTCAGTATGTTAACGAGATAGCATCAATTAACAAACGTATGGGTGTACACCGACAATACTTGCTAAAATGATAGCATGTTAATGTTAAAATGTGACTATGTGAACAGTTAGCATGCAAACAAGAAAGCATCAATTTACAAAATATATAACTTTTAGGTGTATACCTGTAAATTAGTCAACATAGTATAGTAACATTAGCATGTTAGCATGCTAAAAACTTTAGGATGCTAACATCAAAGGTTAACATGCTAGCAAGATAGCATAGCATTGGGTCCGTATCAACAATATTAACTAAGCAGATAACGCCTTTTAAAATGAGCAAAAAGCTAACA
This sequence comes from Entelurus aequoreus, assembly GCF_033978785.1. NCBI lineage: Eukaryota > Metazoa > Chordata > Actinopteri > Syngnathiformes > Syngnathidae > Entelurus > Entelurus aequoreus. The sequence goes on along the minus strand of NC_084747.1, from coordinate 22,153,645 downwards.
TTATGACTTTTGCATGCTCAAATTTGATGAACCTCATTGGCGGGCCGGTCCGAGACAGACCTAGACCCGATGGACTTGTGGACTTGTGTGCCTTCCAGGTGATGCTGCTGGTGGACATTGAGTTGGCGTACATCAACACCAACCATGAAGACTTCATTGGCTTTGCAAAGTGAGATATAATCATGAAGGACACAATTCAGTAGAACTAGACGAGGCAATTCTTGAAGGAATTGCGTGTGAATGCTCCAATGCTGAAGCTGAACTGAAATCCTGGAATTTCTGTAGAATTGTTGAAGTACGGCACACAATTCCCAAACAGGATGAATATGTTGAACTTTGAACAGTTTGAATCCGATGAAAAATGTGGGGGTTGTGGAACTTTGAAGAATGTCACATTGATATTAACGGGAATTTCCCTAAAATTTGGGAATTTCGGGAAAACCCGGAATTTATCCAGATCGAAAAACAACTTTGTTTTTTTGTCCTAATTAAGAGGAATATTTTGATGGTGAACGGTTGAAGTGGGTTGAAAAATGTGGAAGGAGTAGTCGAAAGAAAAAAGGGTGGAAATAGGGCATTGGAAAAGCAGGAATTCTGGAAAATCCTGGAGTTTTTTTAAACTTGGAAGAAAAATAATTCAAATTTCCAGGATGGTGGAATGCGTTGAAGGTGGAATGGTTTGAATAGGTTGAAACATGTGGAAATGGTGGAAGTTTGAAAAATGGCCAATTCATTTTGAATGGGGGAAAAAAAAGGAAATTAAAAAAAGGAACAGTTTGAATCAGATGAAAAATGTGGAAGTTGTGGAACTTTGAAGAATGTCACATTCATTTCAATGGGAATTTCAGAAGAAATTAGGAATTTCGGGAAAAGCGGGATTTTTTTTTTAAATTGTAAAAAAAAACCTTGAATGGTCTGAATGACTTGAAATGGTTGGTGTTGAAATTTTTCAAATCGGTGGAGAAATGTTGAAGTAGTAACATGTGGAATTAAGAAATGGAATGATCGAATTCCTGGAATTTTGGGAAAACCGGGAATTTTTCCAGATGAAAAAACAACTTCGTTTTTTATCCTAATTAAGAGGAATGTTTTGACGGTGGAACGCTTGAAATGCGTTGAAAAATGTGGAATGGGAATTTCAGAATAATTTGGGAATTTCGGGAAAAGCGGGAATTTTTTTGAAAATGGTAAAAAAAAAAAAAATTGAATGAGTTGAAATGGTTGGTGTTGAAATTTTTCAAATCGGTGAAGAAATGTTAAAGTAGTAACATGTTGAATTAAGAAATGGAATTACGGAATTCCTGGAATTTTTCCAGTTAAAAAAACAACTTTGTTTTTTGTCCTAATTAAGAGGAATATTTTGACGATGGAATGGTTGAAATGCGTTGAAAAATGTGGAAGGAGTAGTTGCCAGAAAAAAGGGTGGAAATAGGGCATTGAAAAACCAGGAATTCTGGAAAATACTGGAATTTTTTTTAACTTGGAAAAAAAGTTGTTTAAATTTCCAGGATGGTGGAATGTGTTGAAGGTGGAATGGTTTGAATAGGTTGAAACATGTGGAAATGGTGGAAGTTTGAAAAATGGCCAATTCATTTTGAATGGGAAAAAAAAAAAAGAAATTAAAAAAAGGAATTATGGGAAATAAGGGAATTTTTTTAGAATTGTGGAAGTAGAGCACACAAGTCCTGAACAGGCTGGATATGTTGAAGTTGGAACAGTTTGAATCAGATGAAAAATGTGGAAGTTGTGGAACTTTGAAGAATGTCACATTCATTTCAATGGGAATTTCAGAATAATTTGGGAATTTCGGGAAAAGCGGGAATTTTTTTGAAAACAGTAAAAAAAAAAAAAAACTTGAATGAGTTGAAATGGTTGGTGTTGAAATTTTTCAAATCGGTGAAGAAATGTTAAAGTAGTAACATGTTGAATTAAGAAATGGAATTACGGAATTCCTGGAATTTCGGGAAAACGGGGAATTTTTCCAGTTCAAAAAACAACTTCGTTTTTGTCCTAATTAAGAGGAATGTTTTGACGATGGAATGGTTGAAATGTGTTGAAAAATGTGGAAGGAGTAGTTGCCAGAAAAAAGGGTAAAAATAGGGCTTTGGAAAACCAGGAATTCTGGAAAATCCTGGAATTCTTTGGAATTTGGAAAAAAGGTTGTTTAAATTTCCAGGATGGTGGAATGTGTTGAAGGTGGAATGGTTTGAATAGGTTGAAACATGTGGAAATGGTGGAAGTTTGAAAAATGGCATATTCCTTTTGAATGGGAAAAAAAAGGAAATTAAAAAAAGGAAATTTGGGAAATAAGGGAATTTTTTTAGAATTGTGGAAGTAGAGCACACAAGTCCTGAACAGGCTGGATATGTTGAAGTTGGAACAGTTTGAATCAGATGAAAAATGTGGAAGTTGTGGAACTTTGAAGAATGTCACATTCATTTCAATGGGAATTTCAGAAGAAATTGGGAATTTCGGGAAAAGCGGGAATTTTTTTGAAAATAGTAAAAAAAACAAACTTGAATGAGTTGAAATGGTTGGTGTTGAAATTTTTCAAATCGGTGAAGAAATGTTAAAGTAGTAACATGTGGAATTAAGAAATGGAATTCCGGAATTCCTGGAAAACCGGGAATTTTTCCAGTTAAAAAAACAACTTTGTTTTTTGTCCTAATTAAGAGGAATGTTTTGATGGTGGAACGCTTGAAATGCGTTGAAAAATGTGGAAGGAGTAGTCGCCAGAAAAAAGGGTGGAAATAGGGCATTGAAAAATCAGGAATTCTGGAAAATCTTGGAATTTTTTCGAACTTGGAAAAAAGGTTGTTTAAATTTCCAGGATGGTGAAATGCGTTGAAAGTGGAATGGTTTGAATAGGTTGAAACATGTGGAAATGGTGGAAGTTTGAAAAATGGCCAATTCATTTTGAATGGGGAAAAAAAAAGGAAATTAAAAAAAGGAATTATGGGAAATGATGGAATTTTTTTAGAATTGTGGAAGTAGAGCACACAAGTCCTGAACAGGCTGGATATGTTGAAGTTGGAACAGTTTGAATCAGATGAAAAATGTGGAAGTTGTGGAACTTTGAAGAATGTCACATTCATTTCAATGGGAATTTCAGAAAAAATTGGGAATTTTGGGAAAAGCGGGAATTTTTTGTAAAATGGTAAAAAAAACAAACTTGAATGAGTTGAAATGGTTGGTGTTGAAATTTTTCAAATCGGTGAAGAAATGTTAAAGTAGTAACATGTTCAATTAAGAAAGGGAATTCCGGAATTCCTGGAAAACCAGGAATTTTTCCAGTTCAAAAAACAACTTCGTTTTTTGTCCTAATTAAGAGGAATGTTTTGATGGTGGAACGGTTGAAATGTGTTGAAAAATGTGGAAGGAGTAGTTGCCAGAAAAAAGGGTGGAAATAGGGCATTGAAAAACCAGGAATTCTGGAAAATCCTGGAATTTTTTTTAACTTGGAAAAAAAGTTGTTTCAATTTCCAGGATGGTGCAATGTGTTGAAGGTGGAATGCTTTGAATAGGTTGAAACATGTGGAAATGGTGGAAGTTTGAAACATGGCCAATTCATTTTGAATGGGAAAAAAAAAGGAAATTAAAAAAATTAATTATGGGAAATAAGGGAATTTTTTTTAGAATTGTGGAAGTAGAGCACACAAATCCTGAACAGGCTGGATATGTTGAAGTTGGAACAGTTTGAATCAGATGAAAAATGTGGAAGTTGTGGAACTTTGAAGAATGTCACATTCATTTCAATGGGAATTTCATAAAAAAATTGGGAATTTCAGGAAAAGCGGGAATTTTTTTGAAAATGGCAAAAAAAAAAAAACTTGAATGAGTTCAAATGGTTGGTGCTGAAATTTTTCAAATCGGTGGAGAAATGTTGAAGTAGTAACATGTTGAATTAAGAAATAGAATTACGGGAAAATGTCTGGGAAAACCTGGAATTCTGGGAAATCTGGGAATTTTTGGAATTTGACAAGAGAAAGCCCCGCGATTCCCGAATGGGCTGAACAGTTTGAAGTTGGAACGCTTGGAATGGCATGAAATATGTGGAAGGTAGAAGGCGCCGAAATCTGGAGAAGAAGAAGAAGTTGAATAAATAGATGAATGTTGGTGTAGAAAACATATGTGAGCATTCACACTATAATGATATGATAATAGTATAATATGATGATTAATGTGTGTGTCATGAGATGATGATAATATAATAGGATGATTAATGTGTGTGTCATGATATGATGATCATATAATAGGATGAGTAATGTCTGTGTCATGATATGATAATAATAATATAATAGGATGATTAACGTGTGTGTCATTATATGATAATAATAATATAATAGGATGATTAATGTGTGTGTCATGATATGATAATAGTATAATAGGATGATTAATGTGTGTGTCATGATATGATGATAATATAATAGGATGATTAATGTCTGTGTCATGATATGATGATAATATAATAGGATGATTAATGTCTGTGTCATGATATGATGATAATAATATAATAGGATGATAAACGTGTGTGTCATTATATGATAATAATAATAATAATAGGATGATTAATGTGTGTGTAATGATATGATAATAATATAATAGGATGATTAATGTCTGTGTCATGATATGATAATAATAATATAATAGGATGATTAATGTGTGTGTAATGATATGATAATAATATAATAGGATGATTAATGTGTGTGTCATGATATGATAATAATATAATATGATGATAAATGTGTGTGTCATGAGATGATATATGAGATGACATGATAATAATGTAATAGGATGATTAATGTGTGTATGATATATGAGATGATATGATAATAATATTGTGTGTGTCATGATATGATACAGTACATGAGATGAGATGATAATAATATTGTGTGTGTCATGATATGATACAGTACATGAGATGATATGATAATAATATTGTGTGTGTCATGATATGATACAGTACATGAGATGAGATGATAATAATATTGTGTGTGTCATGATATGATACGGTACATGAGATGATATGATAATAATATTGTGTGTGTCATGATATGATACAGTACATGAGATGAGATGATAATAATATTGTGTGTGTCATGATATGATACAGTACATGAGATGATATGATAATAATATTGTGTGTGTCATGATATGATACAGTACATGAGATGATATGATAATAATATTGTGTGTGTCATGATATGATACAGTACATGAGATGATATGATAATAATATTGTGTGTGTCATGATATGATACAGTACATGAGATTATATGATAATAATATTGTGTGTGTGTCATGATATGATACAGTACATGAGATGATATGATAATAATATTGTGTGTGTCATGATATGATATATGAGATGAGATGATAACAATATTGTGTGTGTCATGATATGATACAGTACATGATATGATTTGATAATAATATTGTGTGTGTCATGATATGATACAGTACATGAGATGATATGATAATAATATTGTGTGTGTCATGATATGATACAGTACATGAGATGAGATGATAATAATATTGTGTGTGTCATGATATGATACAGTACATGAGATGATATGATAATAATATTGTGTGTGTCATGATATGATACAGTACATGAGATGAGATGATAATAATATTGTGTGTGTCATGATATGATACAGTACATGAGATGAGATGATAATAATATTGTGTGTGTCATGATATGATACAGTACATGAGATGAGATGATAATAATATTGTGTGTGTCATGATATGATACAGTACATGAGATGAGATGATAATAATATTGTGTGTGTCATGATATGATACAGTACATGAGATGAGATGATAATAATATTGTGTGTGTCATGATATGATACAGTACATGAGATGAGATGATAATAATATTGTGTGTGTCATGATATGATACAGTACATGAGATGAGATGATAATAATATTGTGTGTGTCATGATATGATACAGTACATGAGATGAGATGATAATAATATTGTGTGTGTCATGATATGATACAGTACATGAGATGAGATGATAATAATATTGTGTGTGTCATGATATGATACATGAGATGATATGATATGATAATAATATTGTGTGTGTCATGATATGATACATGAGATGATATGATATGATAATAATATTGTGTGTGTCATGATATGATACAGTACATGAGATGAGATGATAATAATATTGTGTGTGTCATGATATGATACAGTACATGAGATGAGATGATAATAATATTGTGTGTGTCAGTGCTCAGCAGAAGAGCAGTCAGGCCAACAAGAAGAAGGCCAGCGGGACTCAGGTGAGTTGGGTCATGTGACCTGTGGAGCCACACCTGGTGTTGACGCTTACCGCTTGTGTTGACAGGATGAGATCATGGTGAGTGCTTCGTCACGTCGATGACGTCATCACGCCCACACACCTTGCCCACAGGTGATCCGCAAAGGCTGGCTGACCATCAACAACATCAGCATCATGAAGGGCGGAGCCAAGGAATACTGGTTTGTTTTGACCGCGGAGACCTTGTCCTGGTACAAAGACGACGAGGTAACCAGCACACACACACATACATATATACATACATATATACATCATCATTATAATAAATATAACATTATTCATTGTTTTGTACCAGTAATAACTTTTGGTTTCTGTTTCACTTTGGGTTAGGTGAGTTTGGTTACTTAGTCATGTTGATGGATGAAAGATGGTGAAGTATGACTCCTAGACGTGTTGTGATGAGTGTGGTCGCCCCCTGCAGGAGAAGGACAAGAAGTACATGCTGCCTGTCGATAATCTCAAACTCAAAGACATCGAGAAGAGTTTCATGTCCAGCAAGCACATTTTTGCTCTCTTCAACACCGAACACAGGTCAGTGTGTGTGTGTGTGTTCGTGTATTTCCCCCCTTCTTGAGACATGAAGAAGGAAAAGTATCTTCCATATGAGGAGGTGTGAACAAGTGATGACATAAATCATGGTCCCAATAACATTGCATCCAATAGAGAGCCAAATACTAGAGTCCGTGAACATTGCTCCAAAGTCAGGATTTTTTTTTGTTGATTTAATGTGCATACAAAAGTAAACATTGACAGGTTAAAGGCAGCAATATATGATAAAACAAGATGGCAGCTAAAGAAGGACTTCCCTATTCATCCCTGCCAGGTAAACAGCTGATTTTACCACTTCCAGTGCTGACGTAAGACAAGCCATATGTGACCATAGGATGAACAAATACACTACACTACTAAGACTATAGTGGCCATTAACACTTAGCTTCTACAGCTGGGTTGTCCAAAGTGCGGCACAGGGGCCATCTGTGGTCCCTGACTCCTTTGTCATCTGTGGTCCCTGACTCCTTTGTCATCTGTGGTCCCTGACTCCTTTGTCATCTGTGGTCCCTGACTCCTTTGTCATCTGTGGTCCCTGACTCCTTTGTCATCTGTGGTCCCTGACTCCTTTGTCATCTGTGGTCCCTGACTCCTTTGTCATCTGTGGTCCCTGACTCCTTTGTCATCTGTGGTCCCTGACTGACTCCTTTGTCATCTGTGGTCCCTGACTCCTTTGTCATCTGTGGTCCCTGACTCCTTTGTCATCTGTGGTCCCTGACTCCTTTGTCATCTGTGGTCCCTGACTCCTTTGTCATCTGTGGTCCCTGACTCCTTTGTCATCTGTGGTCCCTGACTCCTTTGTCATCTGTGGTCCCTGACTCCTTTGTCATCTGTGGTCCCTGACTCCTTTGTCATCTGTGGTCCCTGACTCCTTTGTCATCTGTGGTCCCTGACTGACTCCTTTGTCATCCGTGGTCCCTGACTCCTTTGTCATCTGTGGTCCCTGACTCCTTTGTCATCTGTGGTCCCTGACTGACTCCTTAGTCATCCGTGGTCCCTGACTCCTTTGTCATCTGTGGTCCCTGACTCCTTTGTCATCTGTGGTCCCTGACTCCTTTGTCATCTGTGGTCCCTGACTCCTTTGTCATCTGTGGTCCCTGACTGACTCCTTTGTCATATGTGGTCCCTGACTCCTTTGTCATCTGTGGTCCCTGACTCCTTTGTCATCTGTGGTCCCTGACTCCTTTGTCATCTGTGGTCCCTGACTGACTCCTTTGTCATCTGTGGTCCCTGACTGACTCCTTTGTCATCTGTGGTCCCTGACTCCTTTGTCATCTGTGGTCCCTGACTCCTTTGTCATCTGTGGTCCCTGACTCCTTTGTCATCTGTGGTCCCTGACTCCTTTGTCATCTGTGGTCCCTGACTCCTTTGTCATCTGTGGTCCCTGACTGACTCCTTTGTCATCTGTGGTCCCTGACTGACTCCTTTGTCATCTGTGGTCCCTGACTGACTCCTTTGTCATCCGTGGTCCCTGACTCCTTTGTCATCTGTGGTCCCTGACTCCTTTGTCATCTGTGGTCCCTGACTGACTCCTTTGTCATCTGTGGTCCCTGACTCCTTTGTCATCTGTGGTCCCTGACTGACTCCTTTGTCATCTGTGGTCCCTGACTGACTCCTTTGTCATCTGTGGTCCCTGACTCCTTTGTCATCTGTGGTCCCTGACTGACTCCTTTGTCATCTGTGGTCCCTGACTGACTCCTTTGTCATCTGTGGTCCCTGACTGACTCCTTTGTCATCTGTGGTCCCTGACTCCTTTGTCATCTGTGGTCCCTGACTGACTCCTTTGTCATCTGTGGTCCCTGACTGACTCCTTTGTCATCTGTGGTCCCTGACTCCTTTGTCATCTGTGGTCCCTGACTGACTCCTTTGTCATCTGTGGTCCCTGACTGACTCCTTTGTCATCTGTGGTCCCTGACTGACTCCTTTGTCATCTGTGGTCCCTGACTGACTCCTTTGTCATCTGTGGTCCCTGACTCCTTTGTCATCTGTGGTCCCTGACTGACTCCTTTGTCATCTGTGGTCCCTGACTGACTCCTTTGTCATCTGTGGTCCCTGACTCCTTTGTCATCTGTGGTCCCTGACTGACTCCTTTGTCATCTGTGGTCCCTGACTGACTCCTTTGTCATCTGTGGTCCCTGACTGACTCCTTTGTCATCTGTGGTCCCTGACTCCTTTGTCATCTGTGGTCCCTGACTGACTCCTTTGTCATCTGTGGTCCCTGACTGACTCCTTTGTCATCTGTGGTCCCTGACTCCTTTGTCATCTGTGGTCCCTGACTGACTCCTTTGTCATCTGTGGTCCCTGACTGACTCCTTTGTCATCTGTGGTCCCTGACTGACTCCTTTGTCATCTGTGGTCCCTGACTCCTTTGTCATCCGTGGTCCCTGACTGACTCCTTTGTCATCTGTGGTCCCTGACTCCTTTGTCATCTGTGGTCCCTGACTCCTTTGTCATCTGTGGTCCCTGACTCCTTTGTCATCTGTGGTCCCTGACTGACTCCTTTGTCATCTGTGGTCCCTGACTGACTCCTTTGTCATCTGTGGTCCCTGACTCCTTTGTCATCTGTGGTCCCTGACTGACTCCTTTGTCATCCGTGGTCCCTGACTCCTTTGTCATCTGTGGTCCCTGACTCCTTTGTCATCTGTGGTCCCTGACTCCTTTGTCATCTGTGGTCCCTGACTCCTTTGTCATCTGTGGTCCCTGACTCCTTTGTCATCTGTGGTCCCTGACTGACTCCTTTGTCATCTGTGGTCCCTGACTGACTCCTTTGTCATATGTGGTCCCTGACTCCTTTGTCATCTGTGGTCCCTGACTGACTCCTTTGTCATCCGTGGTCCCTGACTCCTTTGTCATCTGTGGTCCCTGACTCCTTTGTCATCTGTGGTCCCTGACTCCTTTGTCATCTGTGGTCCCTGACTCCTTTGTCATCTGTGGTCCCTGACTCCTTTGTCATCCGTGGTCCCTGACTGACTCCTTTGTCATCTGTGGTCCCTGACTGACTCCTTTGTCATCTGTGGTCCCTGACTCCTTTGTCATCCACCTTAAGCACATTACAAAAAAACAAAAAATAGAGAATGTCTCATTTGCACCCCTGCTGGTGACATCTATCAACATGAGGGTGGTCCCAAAAAGGAGGGATTTTTCACATTGACTGTGTGTCGCTTTTAAAAGTGCTCCCCCTTTGGCCAACATATGACATAACAAGTGTGTGTAAAAATGTGAAGTGCTCCCCTTCTGGTCAACATATGAAATAACAATTGTGTGTGTAAAAATGTGAAGTGCTCCCCCTTTGGCCAACATATGAAATAACAAGTGTGAGTGAAAAAAATGTAAGCGCTCCCCCTCTGGTCAACATATGAAATAACAAGTGTGAATAAAAATGTTAAGTGCTCCCCCTCTGGTCAACATATGAAATAACAAGTGTGAGTGAAAAAAAATGTAAGCGCCTCCACTCTGGTCAACATATGAAATAACAAGTGTGAGTGAAAAAAATGTAAGCGCTCCCCCTCTCGTCAACATATGAAATAACAAGTGTGAATAAAAATGTTAAGTGCTCCCCCTCTGGTCAACATATGAAATAACAAGTGTGAGTAAAAATTTGAAGTGCTCCCCCTCTGGTCAACATATGAAATAACAAGTGTGAGTAAAAATTTGAAGTGCGGCCCCTCTGGTCAACATATGAAATAACAAGTGTGTGTAAAAATTTGAAATGCGGCCCCTCTGGTCAACATATGAAGTAACAAGTGTGTGTAAAAATTTGAAGTGCGGCCCCTCTGGTCAACATATGAAATAACAAGTGTGAGTAAAAATTTGAAGTGCGGCCCCTCTGGTCAACATATGAAATAACAAGTGTGAGTAAAAATTTGAAGTGCTCCCCCTCTGGTCAACATATGAAATAACAAGTGTGTGTAAAAATGTGAAGTGCTCCCCTTTGGCCAACATATGAAATAACAAGTGTGAGTGAAAAAAAATGTAAGCGCCTCCACTCTGGTCAACATATGAAATAACAAGTGTGAGTAAAAATTTGAAGTGCTCCCCCTTTGGCCAACATATGAAATAACAAGTGTGAGTGAAAAAAATGTAAGCGCTCCCCCTCTGGTCAACATATGAAATAACAAGTGTGAGTGAAAAAAATGTAAGCGCTCCCCCTCTGGTCAACATATGAAATAACAAGTGTGAGTAAAAATTTGAAGTGCTCCCCCTCTGGTCAACATATGAAATAACAAGTGTGTGGAAGAAATTAAAATGCGCCCCCTTTGGTCAAAATTGATCAAATGAATATGTATATAGAGACATACTGTAATAACTTGAAGTAAATAATGTAAATTAAAAACGAATTAAAAAAAAAAAAGAACTAAAAGCAGTCTTTTTCTCACAATGTGTCGACTTTTCTCTTTCACATGTATACTTTCAAAATGAGCTAAAAATCGGACATGATACCGTTAGCATGTTAACACGCTAACATTCAATTAAAGTTAGTAAGATTGAGTAGAAAATGCATGCTGATGTTGTATGCTAACATGCTTACTGTCAGTAGCATTAAACAACAAAATGTACACATGTTTGGTGTATATCAACAAAATTGGGGGGAAATGCTGGAATGGTGATTTTAGCATGTGAATGGTTAGCATGCTAATGAGTATTTAACTCTTATATACCTGCCAAATTGGTTGAAAATCTAACATTTTAGTGTTAGCATGCTAACTTAAGAAAGCACCGAGTGAGGATATTAATGTATGAATTTGGCCCAAATGTTAGCATGCTAGCATGTTAGCATAACATGGGTGTCGGTGTACATTTCAGGAACGTGTACAAGGACTACCGCCAGTTGGAGTTGGCCAGTGAGTCCCAGGAGGAGGTGGACAGCTGGAAGGCATCTTTCCTACGGGCAGGCGTGTACCCTGAACGCACCGTGGTACTCATAATTGCAATATGTTCCTCTGATGGCGTCACACCTTGAATTTTCTCTTCTTCTTCTTCTGCAGGATAAAGACAAGGTGAGTCCTCGTGGCTCGCCCGGGAGAAGCGCGCCGATTTGACCGGGTGTTGTCGACGTTTGGCACGGACGCCCAAAATCGTTCCCCGGGACGCTGTCTTGTTAGCATGCTACTTGACCGGGTGTTGTTGATGTTTGGCACGGACACCCAATCGTCCCCCCCCCCGGGACGCAATCTCGTTAGCATGCTAGCTGCTAACAGGTGGTGGTGTGCCGTTGCAGGTGGAGGTGGAGGAGTCCAACACGGACGGACAAATCCACAGTCTGGACCCCCAACTGGAGAGGCAGGTGGAGATCGTCAGGAACCTGGTGGACTCCTACCTGTCCATCATCCATCGCACCATCAAAGACCTGGTCCCCAAGACCGTCATGCACCTGATGGTCAACAATGTACGACTCCGAACCTAGCAAAAAGGCAGCATTTGCATGTTAGATGTGTTGAAGTGTGATGATAACTAACCAACAGAAATGAGATCGCTCCCGACAGTTCACAAATGCTCTTAGCCGCTAGTTGACTTAGCAAATGCCTCACTGAACCCCGTGAGATTCCACCAAAACATCTGGTCGTACATGCTAGCATTAGCTTGTAGCTACATTATTTTTTTTTACAAATATGAAGAAATGAATGAAGAAAGTGAGTAAGATTGAGTAACACAGGGTAGAAACTGGCTAAAATGCTAGCATTTTAATATTAGCATGCTACCATGCTAACAAGATAACGTCAATAAACAAAATACGTGACTTGTGTGTATAGCCTGCACAATTAGCTAGCATGCTAACAAGTTCACATTGCAATGCTAGCACTAAGTAACAATATAAGTGACTTTTATTATTAAAAAAAAGTGACTTAGATAAAAGAAAGAAATCATAACATGCTAATGTTAGCATGTTAACAGTTAGCATTCAAAGAAGATAGCGTCAATCAACAAAATACCTGACTCTTACGTGTGTTCCTGCAAAGTTGTAGCTTAAAAGATAACACGGTAACGTCGACATGCTAACACGTTAGCATTAAAACGCTAGTTAACTTGCGGTAAGTAACGCCGTAAGTTATTTCTAAATGTATACAAATGAATTACGAATGAAATATTAGCATGCTAATGTTAGCATGTTCACAGTTAGCATTCAAAGAAGATAGCGTGAAGTAACAAAATACCCGACTCTTACGTGTATTCCTGCAAAGTTATAGCTCAAAAGATAACACGGTAATGTTAGCATGCTGACATGCTAACATTAAAACACTAGTTAGCTTGCAGTAAGTAACGCTATAAATGACATTTAAATGTATACCAATGAACTAGGGAAAAAAATACTAATGTTAGCATGCTAACAGTTAGCATTCAAAGAAGATAGCGTGAAGTAACAAGCTATATCACTCTTAAGTATACGTGCAAAATTCGCTAAAACGCTATATCGCGTAGGATCTGTCTCTCGGCTAATTCAATCAATCAATCAATGTTTATTTATATAGCCCTAAATCACTAGTGTCTCAAAGGGCTGTACAAGCCACAACGGCATCCTCGGTCTGACATAATATTGTGAAAGTCCAACACATCAGCGAAAGTCCAGTCCATGGTGGGGCCAGCGGGAACCATCCCGAGTGGAGACGGGTCAGCAGCGTAGAGATGTCCCCATCTGATGGACAGGCTAGCGGTCCACCCCGGAGCAGAGTAGAAAAGAAAAGAAAAGAAACGGCAGATCAACTGGTCTAAAAAGGGAGTCTATTTAAAGGCTAGAGTATACAAATGAGTTTTAAGATGAGACTTAAATGCTTCTACTGAGGTAGCATCTCTAACTTTTACCGGGAGGGCATTCCATAGTATTGGAGCCCCAATAGAAAACGCTCTATAGCCCGCAGACTTTTTTTGGGCTCTGGGAATCACTAATAAGCCGGAGTTCTTTGAACGCAGATTTCTTGCCGGGACATATGGTACAATACAATCGTCAAGATAGGCAGGAGCTTGACCGTGTAGTATTTTATACGTAAGTAGTAAAACCTTAAAGTCGCATCTTAAGTGCACAGGAAGCCAGTGCAAGTGAGCCAGTATAGGCGTAATATGATCAAACTTTCTTGTTTTTGTCAAAAGTCTAGCAGCCGCATTTTGTACCATCTGTAATCTTTTAATGCTAGACATAGGGAGGCCCGAAAATAAAACGTTACAGTAATCGAGACGAGATGTAACGAACGCATGGATAATGATCTCAGCATCGCTTGTGGACAAAATGGAACGAATTTTAGCGATATTACGGAGATGAAAGAAGGCCGTTTTAGTAACACTCTTAATGTGTGACTCAAACGAGAGAGTTGGGTGGAAGATAATACCCAGATTCTTTACCGAGTCGCCTTGTTTAATTGTTTGGTTGTCAAATGTTAAGGTGGTATTATTAAATAGATGTTGGTGTTGAGCAGGACCGATAATCAGCATTTCCGTTTTCTTAGCGTTGAGTTGCAAAAAGTTAGCGGACATCCATTGTTTAATTTCATTAAGACACGCCTCCAGCTGACTACAATCCGGCGTGTTGGTCAGCTTTAGGGGCATGTAGAGTTGGGTGTCATCAGCATAACAGTGAAAGCTAACACCGTATTTGCGTATAATGTCACCTAGCGGCAGCATGTAAATACTAAAGAGTGCAGGGCCAAGAACTGAACCCTGGGGAACTCCGCACGTTACCTTAACATAGTCCGAGGTCACATTGTTATGGGAGACACACTGCATCCTGTCAGTAAGATAAGAGTTAAACCAAGACAAGGCTAAGTCTGACATACCAATACGCGTTTTGATACGCTCTAATAAAATATTATGATCAACAGTATCGAAAGCGGCGCTAAGATCAAGAAGCAGCAACATAGATGACGCATCAGAATCCATCGTTAGCAATAGATCATTAGTCATTTTTGCGAGGGCTGTCTCCGTAGAGTGATTTGCCCTGAAACCGGATTGAAAAGGTTCACAGAGATTGTTAGTCACTAAGTGTTCATTTAGCTGCTGTGCGACAGTTTTTTCGAGAATTTTCGAGATAAACGGAAGGTGGGACACCGGCCGGTAGTTCACCATGAGGTCAGGAGCGAGGTTAGGTCTTTTGAGTAGAGGATGAATAACCGCTTTTTTGAATGCTAGAGGAACAGTACCAGAGGAAAGTGATAAGTTTATAATATTTAACACTGATGGACCTAATAATACAAACAGTTCCTTGATAAGTTTCCCAGGAATTGGGTCAAGTAAACATGTTGTTTGTTTTGTCCCATTTACACATTTTAACAATTCCTCCAATGTTATTTCATCAAAGAGAGAGAAACTATTTTGGAGGGCAGTGTCCGTCGTATATACCGTCGTATCTGTGTTAATAGAACCCAGTTGTAGCTGGGATGCATTGTCTTTAATCTCTTTTCTGATGAGTTCAATTTTCTTATTAAAGAAATTCATAAAGTCATCTGCTGAGTGGGTGGAGCTACTGGGAGGAGTCCCTTGTTGGGTTAGCGATGCTACTGTACTAAACAAAAATTTAGGATCATTTTTGTTGAGGTGGATGAGATTTGAGTAATATTTAGCTTTAGCTGAGGTAAGCATGCGTTTATAAGTTATTAAACTATCACTCCATGCTTGATGGAAAACCTCAAGTTTAGTCGCACGCCATTTGCGTTCCAGCTTTCTACATGATAATTTCTGGGCTTTAGTTTCTCCTGTAAACCATGGGGTACGCCTTTTAGGGGCCCTTTTTAGCTTTAGCGGTGCTACAATATCAATGGTGTCACGCAGGGCGTCGTTAAAGTTGTTAGTGAGGTTATCAATAGAGCCCACATAATTTGGGAATGATGCCATTACTGAAGGCAGTAGGTCAGTAAGAGTCGTCGTTGTGGCAGCATTAATGTTGCGGGTGCTATAATAGTTATTATTATTATTATTAGTTTGTTGACAATGAGTCAGAACTTCGAATTTTATAAGGTAATGATCGGACATTACTTTAGTGTACGGGAGTATCGTAACTTTAGAGGTGGTGACACCCCTGACAAGCACTAGATCTATCGTATTACCGTTGCGATGCGTGGGTTCATTTATTATTTGTGTAAGACCACAGCTATCAATTATAGTCTGGAGCGCCACGCATGGAGGGTCCGATGGGGTATTCATATGGATGTTAAAGTCTCCCATTATGATTATATTGTCGGCGTGCGTCTCTAGATCAGCAACGAACTCTGAAAATTCATTGATAAAGTCCGAATAGGGCCCAGGGGGGCGGTAGATGACAGCCAGGTGGAGAGGCAGCGGTGTGACAAACCTCATAGTGAGCACCTCAAACGAGTTATATTTATTATTTAGGTCCGAGGTAAGGCTAAAGTTTTTGTTGTATATTAGTGCAACACCCCCACCCCTTTTAATGGGGCGGGCAATATGCGTTCCCTCATAGCCAGGAGGAGACGCCTCACCCAGCGCAAAAAAATCGTCTGGTTTGAGCCAGGTCTCGGCTAGACCAACGACATCAAGATTGTTGTCTCTGATGACTTCATTAACTAATAACGTTTTGGAAGACAATGACCTTATGTTTAAAAAGCCCATATTATAGGTAGTGGGCTGTTTTGAGGAGTTTTTGTTGAAAGTATCCGTAGTAGCAATATTAATAATGTTACGTTTATTATGCATAGTGCACTTTAAATAATTTCGACCATATCTAGGAATTGATATGACAGGAATTTTTAGATTGTTTGCCACCTCAGTAAAATGCATGTCCACCTCTGACGCAGAAAAAACATTATGTGAGTTGTATATTATTCTAGAAGAATTGCTATGTGTGCAGGGATTATCCAGCCTGGCGCTGGCTAGTTCTAGCTTAACAGACTCCTTATTAGCGCTTCTTTGTGGATTAGCATTTAGCGTTTTCGTTAGCCCCGCTAACAACAAAGCATTTAGCTTTGTTGTTAGCCCCGCCCGACACCCCCGCTTCTGCTTCCGAGCGCACCGCTTACGTCTCTTTCGCTGACCGTCTCCGCTGGTAGTCGACGCCGCTGCTTCAAAGGCCACTGCTGGATGTAGCTCGCGAAGAATTCCCAAGCTAGCGAGCAGGTCCATCGTACACGCATCTATCAGCCCAAAATGGCCCGATCTCTCCACTTCCAGAATCGTAAGTCGGTCGTAAGTGATCACGGAGTGAACACGCTGTGAGCCAGCCATGAAATTGACTGAATTGAGGGGTATTTTTGCCCTCACTTCCAGGAGCGCTCGCACGAAGCCGCTGCTCTGAAGCGCAGCCATCTTGGAAGAATTGTTATACTTTAGGTTGCGAGCATAAGTTTGGGTGACTAAATGTGGCTAAAATGCTAGCATGTTGACGTTAAACGTGCTACCATGCTAACGAGGTAGCGTGAATGAAAAGGGCTGTTCGACTTAAGTGATGTCATTATTATGACAAGGACTTCCTCTCGTCCAATCAGACGAAAGACTTCATCCACTCCGACCTGCTGGCCCAGATTTACTCGTGCGCCGACCAAAACACTCTGATGGACGAGTCCCAGGAGCAGGTAGCACCTCGGCCGAGCGCCGCCCGTGTGCATCTGTCCTCAAGCGTAGCGTATCCCTCAGGCTCGGCACCGCGACGACATGTTGAGGATGTACCACGCCCTGCGCGAAGGTCTCCACATCATCGGCGACATCAGCACCTCCACCGTCACCACCGGCATGCCGCCGCCCGTGGACGACTCCTGGCTGCAGGTGACGGGCGCGCCGTCGGGCCGCAGGTAGGACCGCACGCACGCCGCCGCCGCCGCCGCACGGTTGCTGGGCAGTAAAAGACAAACCCCACTGTAGGTCTCCCATGTCCAGTCCCACGCCGCAGCGTCGGGCACCACCACCCGGCCCCCTGCGCCCGGGCGGTCGGGCCGCACCGGGCGCCCCCTCAAGACCCGCCGTGTCGCCTGACCCGGGAACGTCCGCCCCGTCTCGGCCCAACAGAGGACCGCCACCCGGGGTTCCCAGGTAGCCACACGGTGCTAGCAATGCTAACTCCATGACGCTGACGTCGGTCAAAGGAACAAGAGAAACCAGTTATTCCGTAATACTATTTCTCATTTCAACATGTTATTACTTCAACATTTTGTCCACCGATTTGAAAAATGTCAACACCAACCATTTCAACTCATTCAGACCATTCTAGTTTTTTACCATTTTCAAAAAAAATTCCCGCTTTTCCCAAAATTCCCAATTTTTTGGGAAATTCACATTTAAATGAATTGGCCATTTTTCAAACTTACACAATTCCCACATTCTTCAACCCATTGCACCATCAACACATTCCACCATCCTGGAAATTTCAACTTCACCTTTTCAAAGATTAAAAAAATTCCAGGATTTTCCAGAATTCCTGGTTTTCCAAAGCCCTATTTCCACCCTTTTTTTCTGGCGACTAGTCCTTCCACATTTTTCAACGCATTTCAACCATTCTACCGTAAAAACATTCCTCTTAATCAGGACAAAAAACAAAGTTGTTTTTGAACTGGAAAAATTCCCGAAATTCCAGGAATTCCGTAATACTATTTCTCATTTCAACATGTTATTACTTCAACATTTTGTCCACCGATTTGAAAAATTTCAACATCAACCATTTCAACTCATTCAGAACATTCAAGTTTTTTTCACCATTTTCAAAAAAATTCCCGCTTTTCCCGAAATTCCCAATTTTTTGGGAAATTCACATTTAAATGAATTGGCCATTTTTCAAACTTACACAATTCCCACATTCTTCAACCCATTGCACCGTCAACACGTTCCACCATCCTGGAAATTTCAACTCCACCTTTTCAAAGATAAAAAAAATTCCAGGATTTTCCAGAATTCCTGGTTTTTCAAAGCCCTATTTTCACCCTTTTTTTCTGGCGACTACTCCTTCCACATTTTTCAACGCATTCCAACCATTCTACCGTCAAAACATTCCTCTTAATCAGGACAAAAAACAAAGTTGTTTTTTCAGCTGGAAAAATTCCCAAAATTCCAGGAATTCCGTAATACTATTTCTAATTTCAACATGTTGTTACTTCAACATTTTGTCCACCGATTTGAAAAATTTCAACACCAACCATTTCAACTCATTCAGACCATTCAGGTTTTTTACCATTTTCAAAAAAAATTCCCGCTTTTCCCGAAATTCCCAATTTTTTGGGAAATTCACATTTAAATGAATTGGCCATTTTTCAAACTTACACAATTCCCACATTCTTCAACCCATTGCACCGTCAACACATTCCACCATCCTGGAAATTTAAACTTCACCTTTTCAAAGATAAAAAAATTCCAGGATTTTCCAGAATTCCTGGTTTTCCAAAGCCCTATTTCCACCCTTTTTTCCTGGCGACTACTCCTTCCACATTTTTCAACGCATTTCAACCATTCTACCGTCAAAACATTCCTCTTAATCAGGACAAAAAACAATTTTGTTTTTTCAGCTGTAAAAATTCCCGAAATTCCAGGAATTCCGTAATACTATTTCTCATTTCAACATGTTGTTACTTCAACATTTTGTCCACCGATTTGAAAAATGTCAACACCAACCATTTCAACTCATTCAGACCATTCTAGTTTTTTACCATTTTCAAAAAAAATTCCCGCTTTTCCCAAAATTCCCAATTTTTTGGGAAATTTCCAATTGAAATGAATGGGACATTTTTCAAACTTACACAATTCCCACATTTTTCAACCCATTGCACTGTCAACACATTCCACCATCCTGGAAATTTCAACTTCACCTTTTCAAAGATAATTTTTTTTTCCAGTATTTTCCAGAATTCCTGGTTTTCCAAAGCCCTATTTCCACCCTTTTTTCTGGCGACTTCTCCTTCCACATTTTTCAACGCATTCCAACCATTCTACCGTCAAAACATTCCTCTTAATCAGGACAAAAAACAAAGTTGTTTTTTCAGCTGGAAAAATTCCTGAAATTCCAGGAATTTCGTAATACTATTTCTCATTTCAACATGTTATTACTTCAACATTTTGTCCACCGATTTGAAAAATTTCAACACCAGCCATTTCAACTCATTCAGACCATTCTAGTTTTTTAACATTTTCAAAAAAAATTCCCGCTTTTCCCGAAATTCCCAATTTTTTGGGAAATTCCCATTTAAATGAAATGGCCATTTTTCAAACTTACACAATTCCCACATTCTTCAACCCATTCCACCGTCAACACGTTCCACCATCTTGGAAATTTAAACTTCACCTTTTCAAAGATAACAATTTTTTTCCAGTATTTTCCAGAATTCCTGGTTTTCCAAAGCCCTATTTCCACCCTTTTTTTCTGGCAACTAGTCCTTCCACATTTTTCAACGCATTTCAACCATTCTACTGTCAAAACATTCCTCTTAATCAGGACAAAAAACAAAGTTGTTTTTTAACTGGAAAAATTCCCGGTTTTCCCGAAATTCCAGGCATTCTGCAATACTATTTTCCATTTCAACATGTTATTACTTCAACATTTTGTCCACCGATTTGAAAAATTTCAACATCAACCATTTCAACTCATTCAGACCATTCAAGTTTTTTAATATTTTCCCAAAAAATTCCCGCTTTTCCCAAAATTCCCAATTTTTTGGGAAATTCCCATTTAAATGAATTGGCCATTTTTCAAACTTACACAATTCCCACATTCTTCAACCCATTTCACCGTCAACACGTTCCACCATCCTGGAAATTTAAACTTCACCTTTTCAAAGCTAAAAAAATTTCCAATATTTTCCAGAATTCCTGGTTTTCCAAAGCCCTATTTCCACCCTTTTTTCTGGCGACTAGTCCTTCCACATTTTTCAACGCATTTCAACCATTCTACCGTCAAAACATTTCTCTTAATCAGGACAAAAAACAAAGTTGTTTTTTCAGCTGGAAAAATTCCCGAAATTCCAGGAATTCCGTAATACTATTTCTCATTTCAACATGTTATTACTTCAACATTTTGTCCACCGATTTGAAAAATTTCAACACCAACCATTTCAACTCATTCAGACCATTCAAGTTTTTTAACATTTTCAAAAAAAAATTCCCGCTTTTCCCAAAATTCCCAATTTTTTGGGAAATTCACATTTAAATGAATTGGCCATTTTTCAAACTTACACAATTCCCACATTCTTCAACCCATTGCACCGTCAACACGTTCCACCATCCTGGAAATTTCAACTTCACCTTTTCAAAGATAAAAAAAAATCCAGGATTTTCCAGAATTCCTGGTTTTCCAAAGCCCTATTTCCACCCTTTTTTCTGGCAACTAGTCCTTCCACATTTTTCAACGCATTTCAACCATTCTACCGTCAAAACATTCCTCTTAATCAGGACAAAAAACAAAGTTGTTTTTTGAACTGTAAAAATTCCCGAAATTCCAGGAATTCCGTAATACTATTTCTCATTTCAACATGTTATTACTTCAACATTTTGTCCACCGATTTGAAAAATTTAAACACCAACCATTTCAACTCATTCAGACCATTCAAGTTTTTTTTCCACCATTTTCAAAAAAAATTCCCGCTTTTCCCGAAATTCCCAATTTTTTGGTGGGGTTCCCAGGTAGCCACACAGTGATAGCAATGCTAACTCTGTGACGCTGATGTTGTTCGCAAATTTCTGTGTTGGAATGTGCTGACTTGGTCCGAGAAATTTGAGAAACTTATAACAAATGGCTAGCATGCTATCGTTAAATGCTAACAGCACGCTAACAAGATAGCATCAAGTAACAAAACATATGGCCCAGCCACACTGGCCCACCGTTTGGGTTGATGAACCTCACTCCCTGACAACCTTGATTGCCCGGGCCTTTTAGCTCGGTAGTTAGCACGCTCGTCTCTAATGCAGACGACCCAGGGTCGAGTCCCGTGCGGAATGGAAAAGGCTACCGTGAGGTTTAGCAGGCGGAGTGCACAAAGGGCCGCCAGTGTGACTGGGCCATGCGTATGTAGGTAAACCTTATTTACGGCGGTTAGCGTGCTCGTCTCCCATGCGGACAACCCGGGTTCGAATCCTGCGCGGAACAGAAACAGGCGTGCACTGAACCGCGCAGGTTACATTCATTCTGGCAAAATTGGCTAAAATCGTAGCAATGTCAATGTTAACATGCGACCGCTGACAGTTAGCATGCCAATGAGATAGCGTCAACTACCGAAATATGTGACTCTTACATGTACACATGTAAATTAGCAAAAAGCTAATGTCTTAAAATTAGCATGCTAACATGTTATAATTACAATGCTAAAAAGGAAGCATCAGCTTTTAAACGTACGCCTGTGACTTTAGTAAAAATGTTTGCATGCTATAAAGATGGCGTCAATGAAATATTTGACTCTAAATAAGACATGCTAACGTTAGCATGATAATATACTAACATTAGCATGCTAGGATGCTAACATTGAAATACTAGTAAGACTCCAAAGTCTTTGAAGTCAAGTAAAGATATCAATTACTTTCATATACCTATATTTATGAATTTGTTCAAACCTGTAGCAGGTTGACGCTAAATGCTAACACGTTAACATTGCAATGCCAGAAAGGTAGCACCAAGTTACCACATTAGAGATTTTATAGGTAATCCTATGAATTTGGTAAATATGTTATCATTGCTAACGTTAATTGTTTCATGCTTACCAATACGCTAACATCAAGTAGCAATGTGTATGCCTGTAACGTTAGCACTTTAGCATTCTAGCTTTTTACTAACATTATAATGCAAGTAAGGTAGCACTAAGTAATGATATCAATGACATTACATGTCTATGAACTTCGTAAAACCTTTAGCATGTTAGCAAATGAAATACTAATATGCTTGCTGTCATTATGTTAACTTTTGAGTGTATACCGACAAAATTTGCTAAAGTGATAGCATGTTAATGTTAGAATGTGATTATGTTAACAGCATGCTAACAATTTACAAACTATATAACAGTTAGGTGTACACCAGTAAATTAGTCAAAGGTTAACATATTATAGTAATGTTAGCATATTAGCATGTTAGCGTGCTAACACTTTAGCATGCTAACATCAAACGTTAGCATGTTTACTGACAGTATGCTAGCAAGATAGCATCAAATAACAAAATATAACTTTTGAGTCCGTATCGACAATATTGACTAAACAGATACGCCAATTAACAAAATATGTGACATTATGAGCAAAAAGCTAACATAACGACTTTAGCATGCTAACATGGTAGCCAAGGGAGTACCAAGTACTGATATCAACGACTTTACATGTGTATCTATGGATTTTGTAAAAATGTTAACCTAACAATAGCATGCTAACGTTAGCATCGAACAAAAAATAGGACTTTTGGGTGTGTCCTTGTAAAAAAAAAAAAGCTAGCATGCTAATGTTAGCAACCCTTCACTCTGCAGGACACTTAAAGGGTTGAATAAAAATATTATGATGGTAAAAGTTGAATTTGTGTGCCAATGATAAAAAGAAATAAACAATAATGATGTTGCATCTTCTTTTAGAATCTCAGTTAGCGACCAGTGACGTGCGACATGTCATCGACCAATGAGATCGCTGCTCACCCTGTGACCCCGCCCCTTTCCCCCGGCCATCACAAAGAGATGATTGACAGCACTATTGTCCAGCTGGTGTTGATGTGTTTACACGTGAATCAGGACAAACGCAAGCAAAACAAGTTTGGTCCGACGTGGAAAAGAGTGTTTTCATGTTGTTTGGTGACTGTGACTGTTCAAATGATAACTTGTAACTACCGGTTTGCAATCGCATCCGTTTTTATTTTGACGTCTTCCGGGTATCTTATTTTGAAAGAGCCCCTTTGCCGCCATGTGTCACACTGTTGCACTTGACTGACTGCCGGTAAGCTAGCAAAAAGAGTACAAGGACAGATGTCTGCTTTAAGGTGAGTTTATTTTGGTGTAGTAATGTAGTACAGTAGTACATAGTACAGTAGTCATGTGCGTGAAACGTCATAGTTTTTGTACAAGTACAAAGAGTTATTTATTGTTTATGGACCCTGCTCTGGTCAGCAGGGGGCGCTAGCTAGCGAGCTAACGAGCTAACATTTGCTTTTTAGTTGTTCCCTCTTGAGTCAAGATACATTCAAAAAGATTCATCTTTACAATGTAAAGTTTTTTAAAAATGGTTTGGTATGAATGATTATTCATTCATTCATTCATTTATTGTGTGAATGCTCCAAAACATTCACGCATGTTTTCTACACCAAAATCCATCTATTTATTTCTTCTTCTTCTTCTTCTTCTTCTTCTTCTTCTTCTTCTTCTTCTTCTTCTTCTTCTTCTTCTTCTTCTTCTTCTTCTTCTTCTTCTTCTTCTTCTTCTTCTTCTTCTTCTTCTTCTTCTTCTTCTTCTTCTTCTTCTTCTTCTTCTTCTTCTTCTTCTTCTTCTTCTTCTTCTTCTTCAGATTTTGGCGCGTTCTCCCTTCCACATTTTTCAACCTATTCAAACCGTTCCAACTCCAACACATTCCACCATCCTGGAAATGTAAACTTCTCCTTTTCAAAGTTCAAAACAAATTCCAGGGTTTTCCAGAATTCCTGGTTATCCAAAGCCCTATTTCCACCCTTTTTTCTGGCGACTACTCCTTCCACATTTTTCAACGCATTCCAACCATTCTACCGTCAAAACATTCCTCTTATCAGGACAAAAGACAAAGTTGTTTTTTGAACTGGAAAAATTCCAGAAATTCCAGGAATTCCGTAATACTATTTGTCATTTCAACATGTTATTACTTCAATATTTTGTCCACCGATTTGAAAAATTTCAACACCAACCATTTCAACTCATTCAGACCATTCAAGTGTTTTTTTTTTACCATTTTCAAAAAAATTCCTGCTTTTCCCGAAATTCCCAATTTTTTGGGAAATTCCCACTGAAATGAATGGGACATTTTTCAAAGTTCCATAATTCCCATATTTTTCATCTGATTCAAACTGTTCCAACTCCAAAAATATTCAGCCTGTTCAGGAATTGTGTGTTCTACTTCCACAATTCTAAAAAAAAATTCCCGGATTTCCCATTATTCCTCTTTTTTGGGGGGAATTTTCCCCATTCAAAATGAATTGGCCATTTTTTTAAATTCCACAACAATTCCCACATTCTTCAAACCATTCCACCTTCAACACATTCCACCATCCTGGAAATGTAAACTTCCCCTTTTCAAAGTTCAAAACAAATTCCAGGGTTTTCCAGAATTCCTGGTTATCCAAAGCCCTATTTCCACCCTTTTTTTCTGGCGACTACTCCTTCCACATTTTTCATTGCATTCCAACCATTCTACCGTCAAAACCTTCCTCTTAATCGGGACAAAAGACAAAGTTGTTTTTTGAACTGGAAAAATCCCGGAAATTCCAGGAATTCCGTAATACTATTTGTCATTTCAACATGTTATTACTTCAACATTTTGTCCACCGATTTGAAAAATTTCAACACCAACCATTTCAACTCATCCAAACCATTCAGGTTTTTTACCATTTTCAAAAAAAATTCCTGCTTTTCCCAAAATTCAGAATTTTTTGGGAAATTCACATTTAAATGAATTGGCGATTTTTCAAACTTACACAATTCCCACATTCTTCAACCCGTTGCACCGTCAACACATTCCACCATCCTGGAAATTTAAACTTCACCTTTTCAAAGATAAAAAAAATTCCAGTATTTTCCAGAATTCCTGGTTTTCCAAAGCCCTATTTCCACCCTTTTTTTCTGGCAACTAGTCCTTCCACATTTTTCAACGCATTTCAACCATTCTACCGTCAAAACATTCCTCTTATCAGGACAAAAAACAAAGTTGTTTTTTGAACTGGAAAAATTCCCGAAATTCCAGGAATTCCGTAATACTATTTGTCATTTCAACATGTTATTACTTCAACATTTTGTCCACCGATTTGAAAAATTTCAACACCAACCATTTCAACTCATTCAGACCATTCAAGTTTTTTAACATTTTCAAAAAAAATTCCCGCTTTTCCCAAAATTCCCAATTTTTTGGGAAATTCACATTTAAATGAATTGGCGATTTTTCAAACTTACACAATTCCCACATTCTTCAACCCGTTGCACCGTCAACACATTCCACCATCCTGGAAATTTAAACTTCACCTTTTCAAAGATAAAAAAAATTCCAGTATTTTCCAGAATTCCTGGTTTTCCAAAGCCCTATTTCCACCCTTTTTTTCTGGCGACTAGTCCTTCCACATTTTTCAACGTATTCCAACCATTCTACCGTCAAAACATTCCTCTTATCAGGACAAAAAACAAAGTTGTTTTTTGAACTGGAAAAATTCCCGAAATTCCAGGAATTCCGTAATACTATTTCTCATTTCAACATGTTATTACTTCAACATTTTGTCCACCGATTTGAAAAATTTCAACACCAACCATTTCAACTCATTCAGTTTTTTATTATTTTCCCAAAAAAAATCCAGCTTTTTCGAAATTCCTAATTTTTTGGGAAATTCCCATTTAAATGAATGGGACATTTTTCAAAGTTCCATAATTCCCATATTTTTCATCTGATTCAAACAGTTCCAACTCCAAAAATACTCAACCTGTTCAGGAATTGTGTGCTCTACTTACACAATTCTAAAAAAAAATTCCCGGATTTCCCATTATTCCTCCTTTTTTTTTGGGGGGGGGGGGGGGGGCTATTTTCCACATTCAAAATGAATTGGCCATTTTTCAAACTTCCACAATTCCCACATTCTTCAAACCGTTCCAACTTCAACACATTCCACCATCCTGGAAATGTAAACTTCCCCTTTTCAAAGTTCAAAACAAATTCCAGGGTTTTCCAGAATTCCTGGTTATCCAAAGCCCTATTTCCACCCTTTTTTTCTGGCGATTACTCCTTCCATATTTTTTCAACGCATTCCAACCGTTCTACCGTCAAAACCTTCCTCTTAATCGGGACAAAAGACAAAGTTGTTTTTTGAACTGGAAAAATTCCCGAAATTCCAGGAATTCCGTAATACTATTTCTCATTTCAACATGTTATTACTTCAACATTTTGTCCACCGATTTGAAAAATTTCAACACCAACCATTTCAACTCATTCAGTTTTTTACCATTTTCAAAAAAAAAAATCCATCTTTTCCCGAAATTCCTAACTTTTTGGGAAATTCCCATTAAAATGAATGGGACATTTTTCAAAGTTCCATAATTCCCATATTTTTCATCTGATTCAAACTGTTCCAACTCCAAAAATATTCAACCTGTTCAGGAATTGTGTGCTCTACTTCCACAATTCTTAAAAAAAATTCCCGGATTTCCCATTATTCCTCCTTTTTTGTGGGGGGCTATTTTCCCCATTCAAAATGAATTGGCCATTTTTCAAACTTCCACAATTCCCACGTTCTTCAAACCATTGCACCTTCAACACATTCCACCATTCTGGACATTCAAACTACCCTTTTTCCAAGTTCAAAAAAATTCCCGAAATTCCTTATACCATTTAGTACGTCTACATTTTTTTACCCGATTTAAACAATTCCAACACCAACCAATTCAGCTCATTCAGGACATTCATGCGTTTAGCATGAATGTAGCTGATTAGCATGATTAGCGTTCATGCATTCATGCTAATCTTTTTTTTTTTTTTTTATATCCAGCTTTTCCCAAAATTCCCAAATTTCCAGGAAGTTCCCATTGAAATGAATGGGACATTTTTCCAAGTTGCACAATTCCCACATTTTTCAACCTATTCCAACCATTTCAACATCAACACATTCCACTCATCCTGGACATTCAAACTAACACTTTCCCAAGTTCTTAACCAATTCCGGTTTTCCTGGAAATTCAAACCATTCCAACATTCCAACTGATCTTACATTCATACTACATTCTGTCAGCATTTCACTTCAACTTCGGCATTGGAGCATTCACACGCAATTCCTTCAGGAATTGCCTCTTCTGGTTTATTATGTTTTGTATGACTTGTCGATAGGAGCTTTCCAATTTAATTGGGATGTTTTCCTTTTCCAAGCAAACACAAACAAGCCATGCGTTGGAGTCCAAAAAGATAACATTCTGCTAATATGCCCAAAACACAGATGTTTATTTCAAATACATGTTTAGGTAATGGTGACCTTTTAGTTGCTGTGGAGATAAAATATAAAACAATCTTTGCATGTTCATGTTCAGTTAGCAGGTGTGATGCGTTAGCGTGTTTGTGGCTGTAAATTGTCCTGTTTTGTCATGACAAATGTTTTTAAGGTGTACTTACAGTATGTCAACACACAATATCAATATTTCACACCTTTAGTTGCTAAACAAACATAATAATGGGTGTGCCGTGCGTAGTGTGTAGTGTGTGACCAGTAGCAAATAAAACTGTCATTAAAATCTTTGACTCGCTCGTGATTTGATTGTGTTGAGATAATATTTCATTTTAATACATTATAGTTCCATTTTATAACTAGATCATGTTTGGGAGTATAAAAGACCAGGTTGTGTTGAACCTTTATGACCACAAGAGGGCACTCAAACACTAAACTAGCAGTCCCTTTTCATTAGGTACACCTGTACTAAGAAAAAAATGAATCAGTTTAAGCCTGGGCCCCTGGAGAAGGGGTCCAGGACTGAGGCCAAGGGGGGGGGGGGGGGGGGGGGAAACTCATAGTTATAGCACACATAAACATGTGTGTAAAAAAACCTCCTAGCCATAACACACATAAGCAGTGTGTGTAAGAGGGAAACATCAAAGGACATTAAAGACATTAAAAGAGCAGAGCTGATGCAACCAGCCATTTCTACATACATGGCCAGAGACAGGAGCAGACCCAACAAAGCAACCAAGAGAGCCGACTCTCGGCCAGTGTCCAGTCCGCATGGATGAGCGAGGATGCATCTAAGGAGACCGAGGCGTCCGATACCTGCAAAAACATATTTTTATGATCTTCTCCGAATTTCTCAAATACAAAAATAGTACTGTGTCAAACAATTTACCTTGGTGTAAGCCAAAAATAAATTATTTAAATTATATATAAAATATATTTACTGAATTCTCTAATATTTTCTTTTCAGTCAGAAAGAAAGAAGGAGCGAGAAATACCGAATTTAAAACAGTTTTTATTTTTTTTAGGCAAAAGTTGCGCATTATCTTGAAAGAAAGTGTTCTATGAAAGCGTACGTTGTAAGAAAAAAAATACAAATATTAAAAGAAAAGGCCATCTTTTTGTGTCAATTAAGGATTTCCATTCAACTTTTGGAAGAAAAAAAAAAGTTTTCCAGAAAAAAGTCCCGTGCTTTCATTTTAAAAGTTGGATATTTTTAAGAGAAAAAGGTTGTAAGAAACATGTTTTTGACAGAATTTTTAATATATATATATATATATATATATATAACATAATATGGAACTATAATGTATTGAAAATATGCTAAATATTATATACATATATATATTCAAAAATATGCTAAATATTTATTTTACAGAAAAATGCATATATATATATATATATATATATATATATATATATATATATATATATATATATATATATATATATATATATATATATTATATATATATATATATATATATATATATATATATATATATATAATATAATATATATGGAACTATAATGTATTGAAAATATGCTAAATATTATATATATATATATATATATATATATATATATATATTATATAATATATATATATATATATAAAATATAATGTGGAACTATAATGTATTGAAAATATGCTAAATATTATATATATATATATATATATATATAATATGGAACTATAATGTATTCAAAAATATGCTAAATATTATATATAAGTATATATATAAATATTTATATATTAATATATAAATAAATATATATATATGTATATATATATATATATACATATATATATATATATATATATATATATATATATAATATTTGGCATATTTTTGAATACATTATAGTTTCATTTTATAACTAGATTATGTTGTTTGGGAGTATAAAAGACGAGGTTGTGTTGAACCTTTATGACCACAAGAGGCACTCACACATTAAACTAGTAGTCCCTCTTCATTAGGTACACCTGTAATGTTTATTTCTAGAA
>NC_084747.1:22076228-22118728 GCF_033978785.1 Entelurus aequoreus | reverse complement strand
TGAGAAAATACTATATTTGTTAAAAAAATAGTTGTATATTTTGTGAAAAAGTGAAATATTTATGCGAAAATATATTTTAAAATAAATAAATTTGCGAGTAAATAGGAGTTACTTTTATTAAATAAGTTGCATATTTGTGAGAAAATAGTATTTTTTGTAAAAAACGTAGAATATTAGTGAGAAAATATTAGGCTTTTGTAAAAAAATTTGAATATTTGCTTTGCTAGAAAACAGTAGGGTTTTTGTGAGCAAATAGTATATTATTGTGAAAAAAGTAGATTATTTATGAGAAAATAGTTGTATATTTGTAAAGAAATATTACAATAGTTTGTCAAAAAAGTTGCATATTTGCGAGTAAATAATAGTATGTTTTTGTAAAAAAGAAAAAGGTTTAAATATTGTGAGAAAATAGTAATATATTTTTGTAAAAAAGTAGCATATTTGTGAGGAAACTAGTATAGTTTTATAAAAAAGGAAGAATAATTGTTAGAAAATAGTAAAAAAAAAAATTATAAAAAAATATAAAGAATATTTGTAAGAAAATAATTGTATATTTGCAAGTAAATAGTAAAATATTTTTGTCAAAAAAGTTGCATATTTGTGAGAAAACAGTAGTATATTTGCAAGTAAATAATATCATATTTAAAAAAAAAAAGGTTTAATTATTATGAGAAAATAGTCATATATTTTTGTAAAAAAGTAGCATATTTGTGAGGAAACTAGTATATTTTTTTATAAAAAAAGAAGAATGTTTGTTAGAAAATAGTAAAATATTTTTATACAAAATATATAGAATATTTGTAAGAAAATAATTGTATATTTGCAAGTAAATATTAAAATATTTTTGTCAATAAAGTTGTATATTTGTGAGAAAACAGTAGTATATTTGCGAGAAAATAATAGCATATTTTTGTAAAAAAAAAAGGTTTAATTATTGTGAGAAAACTGTAATTGTAATATATTTTAACAAAGATCAACATTACTATTTTAGTGTTATTATTAAATGGCCCGTGTATGTTTTGGTATTTATATTTAATTTTTTCTAAATTTAATTGAAAAAATCAAATTTTATGGCAATATTTGACTGAAAATCAACCCTTTTTTGGTTTGTTTTCAAATCTGCCATATATGACAAAATTAGAAAAACGGCCCTAATTTAGTAGTATATTTTTTATAAAAAGGGAAGAATGTTTGTGAGAAAATAGTAAAATATTTTTATACAAAAAATATAGAATATTTGTAAGAAAGTAGTTATTTGTTTTTGTAAAAAAGTAGCACATTTGTGAGGAAACGGTAGTATATTTTTAGAAAAAAGGAAAAATGTTTGAGAGAAAATAGTAAAATATTTTTATAAGAAATATTTCGAATAATTGTAAGAAAATAATTGTATATTTTCAAGTAAAAAATAGTGGAATTTTTTTTTTAGAAAAAAATAATATTTGTGAGAAACTATTTAGTAAAAAGTGAAAAAGAAGAATAATTGTAAAGAAAATGGTGGTTTATTTTTGTAAAAAAAAAAAAAGAAGAAGAATTGTAAGAATATTGTGGTATATTTTAGTGTTATTATTAAACGGTTTGTGTATGTTTTGGTATTTAAATTTTATTTTCCTAAATTTAATTGAAAAAATCAAATTTTATGGCAATATTTGACTGAAAATCAACCCTTTTTTGTTTGTTTTCAAATCTGCCATATAAATAAATGATAAATGGGTTATACTTGTATAGCGCTTTTCTACCTTCAAGGTACTCAAAGCGCTTTGACACTATTTCCACATTCACCCATTCACACACACATTCACACACTGATGGCGCGAGCTGCCATGCAAGGCGCTAACCAGCAGCCATCAGGAGCAAGGGTGAAGTGTCTTGCCTTTTTTTCTTAAACTGTTCAACAATTTGCTCAGGCATTTGTTGACAAAGTGGTGACCCTCGCCCCGTCCTTGTTTGTGAATGACTGAGCATTTCATGGAATCTACTTTTATACCCAATCATGGCACCCACCTGTTCCCAATTAGCCTGTTCACCTGTGGGATGTTCCAAATAAGTGTTTGATGAGCATTCCTCAACTTTATCAGTATTTATTGCCACCTTTCCCAACTTCTTTGTCACGTGTTGCTGCCATCAAATTCTAAAGTTAATGATTATTTGCAAAAAAAAAAAGTTTATCAGTTTGAACATCAAATATGTTGTCTTTGTAGCATATTCAACTGAATATGGCTTGAAAATGATTTGCAAATCATTGTATTCCATTCAGGCCCGGCCCTAACCAATCTGGCGCCCTAGGCAAGATTTTAGGTGGCGCCCCCCCCCCCCCCCCCCCACATCGGCAGTGAAGTGTATATACTCACAAGAAACCGAATAGCTTTGTCTTTGTCCTTTTTTTTTTTACTTAAAGAAAGCAAATTAACATATTATATGAGAATGTTATGTTATGATTATCTTTAACCGAATCACAGCAGTGCTCAAATTAAAAAACAGCATTCCCTCTCATGTGATATTGCTTAATTAACATTAATGATGTGCACTTTAACAACTAGGCTTACAACTATACCTAATATATAAAGGGGTGGAAAAGTGACTATTACCTGCAGGGCAAACATTAGCTAACCAGAAGGCAATAACAATGTCAACAAAAAACACCTGCTTAAAAGATCTAATACAAATGTCCCTGAGGAATG
Source organism: Entelurus aequoreus (assembly GCF_033978785.1). Taxonomy (NCBI): domain Eukaryota; kingdom Metazoa; phylum Chordata; class Actinopteri; order Syngnathiformes; family Syngnathidae; genus Entelurus; species Entelurus aequoreus. The sequence goes on along the minus strand of NC_084747.1, from coordinate 22,116,050 downwards.
TAAGGTGGGAGTACTGTAATTACCTAACGTTACATTATTATTTTCCATAACAATTTAGCCCCCTCCACAATATTAACCCGACGTTAAAACAGAACTAGCTATTTATTGATTAGCAATTGCCGAATCATGTAACATTAGCTTAATGCTAAAAAGCCAGGTGACTATCACATTCTGTAACAGACAAATAATTTCATGTAGGCTAACGTTACCTACCTGCTACCTCTGTCTTGTTCTCGTTTCTCCTCCTCTTCTTTTCTATTTTTTCTTTCCTGGGCACCTGACAGTTTTGGCCGTTTTGACATCTTGTGTTGATTTTTTGATGTGGTAAGAGTCATGATACGGGAAGGGAGGGGGCGCACCGTTGGGGGGAGAGGGGGGCGTAATGTTGTAACAAATAATATTTCTATTAAATAGGCTTTACTTTGCATTTTAATTAACGTGGAATTATTTTTTGTATTTAGAAATAATAGTACCAACTTTTTTTTTTTTTTCTCCAACATTTGTGGCACTGGCGTGGCGCCCCCTGATGGACGGCGCCCTTAGCATTTGCCTATACGGCCTATGCCACAGGCCGGCCCTGATTCCGTTTATATTTACATCTAACACAATTTCCCAACTCATATGGAAACGGGGTTTGTATAATAAAAATAGAAAAACGGCAACAATTATGCATTTTGAATGAACATATATTCGATTTTTGTGTTTATCTGGAAAAATAGAAACCCATAAAAGGAAAACAGCACAAAATCATATTTTATGGCAATATTTGACTGAAAATCAACTTATTTTGTTTGTTTTCAAATCTGCCATATATGATAATTAATAGAAAAACGGCCGTAATTTAGTTTTTTGATTTGCATTTCAGAATTGGAAATGAATGAAGGGAAGGTCCACAGACCTGAAGGACTGACTTGTTTAGGCACAGTGGAGCCTTGGGGGAGGTCTTCTGAGTGACAGGCTAGTTAATATTCATCACCTCATGCATAATTCTCATGCCAAGCTTCCTGTTTCCATCCTGGGGGTCGCCACCGCTGTGCTGTCGGAGGGAAGGGGCCACTCCAATTAGCGCCGCTTGTTCCATCAGCCAATCACAGCCCTCGGCCCCCAGGCATATATACAACTTTATTGACAAAAATATTTTACTATTTACTTGCAAATATACAATTATTTTCTTACAAATATTCTATGTATTTTGTATAAAAATATTTTACTATTTTCTAACAAACATTCTTCTTTTTTTATAAAAATATACTAGTTTCCTCACAAATATGCTACTTTTTTACAAAAATATATGACTATTTTCTCATAATAATTAAACCTTTTTTTTTTTTAAATATGATATTATTTACTTGCAAATATACTACTGTTTTCTCACAAATATGCAACTTTTTTGACAAAAATATTTTACTCTTTACTTGCAAATATACAATTATTTTCTTACAAATATTATTTATATTTTTTTATAATTTTTTTTTTACTATTTTCTAACAATCATTTTCCTTTTTTATAAAACTATACTAGTTTCCTCACAAATATGCTACTTTTTTACAAAAATATATGACTATTTTCTCATAATAATTAAACCTTTTTTTTTTTTTTAAATATGATATTATTTACTTGCAAATATACTATGGTTTTCTCACAAATATGCAACTTTTTTTGACAAAAATATTTTACTCTTTACTTGCAAATATACAATTATTTTCTTACAAATATTCTTTATATTTTTTTATGATTTTTTTTTTTACTATTTTCTAACAATCATTTTCCTTTTTTATAAAACTATACTAGTTTCCTCACAAATATGCTACTTTTTTACAAAAATATATAACTATTTTCTCATAATAATTAAACCTTTTTTTTTTTAAATATGATATTATTTACTTGCAAATATACTACTGTTTTCTCACAAATATGCAACTTTTTTGACAAAAATATTTTACTATTTACTTGCAAATATACAATTATTTTCTTACAAATATTATGTATATTTTTTTATAATTTTTTTTTAACCATTTTTTAACAATCATTTTCCTTTTTTATAAAACTATACTAGTTTCCTCACAAATATGCTACTTTTTTACAAAAATATATTACTATTTTCTCACAATAATTAAACCTTTTTTTTTTAAATATGATATTATTTACTTGCAAATATACTACTGTTTTCTCACAAATATGCAACTTTTTTGACAAAAATATTTTACTATTTACTTGCAAATATACAATTATTTTCTTACAAATATTCTATGTATTTTGTATAAAAATATTTTACTATTTTCTAACAAACATTCTTCTTTTTTTATAAAAATATACTAGTTTCCTCACAAATATGCTACTTTTTTACAAAAATATATGACTATTTTCTCATAATAATTAAACCTTTTTTTTTTAAATATGATATTATTTACTTGCAAATATACTACTGTTTTCTCACAAATATGCAACTTTTTTTGACAAAAATATTTTACTCTTTACTTGCAAATATACAATTATTTTCTTACAAATATTATTTATATTTTTTTACGATTTTTTTTTACTATTTTCTAACAATCATTTTCCTTTTTTATAAAACTATACTAGTTTCCTCACAAATATGCTACTTTTTTTACAAAAATATACGACTATTTTCTCATAATAATTAAACCTTTTTTTTTTTTAAATATGATATTATTTACTTGCAAATATACTACTGTTTTCTCACAAATATGCAACTTTTTTGACAAAAATATTTTACTATTTACTTGCAAATATACAATTATTTTCTTACAAATATTATGTATATTTTTTTATAATTTTTTTTAACCATTTTTTAACAATCATTTTCCTTTTTTATAAAACTATACTAGTTTCCTCACAAATATGCTACTTTTTTACAAAAATATATTACTATTTTCTCACAATAATTAAACCTTTTTTTTAAAAAATATGATATTATTTACTTGCAAATATACTACTGTTTTCTCACAAATATGCAACTTTTTTGACAAAAATATTTTACTATTTACTTGCAAATATACAATTATTTTCTTACAAATATTCTATATATTTTGTATAAAAATATTTTACTATTTTCTAACAAACATTCTTCTTTTTTTATAAAAATATACTAGTTTCCTCACAAATATGCTACTTTTTTACAAAAATATATGACTATTTTCTCATAATAATTAAACCTTTTTTTTTTTTAAATATGATATTATTTACTTGCAAATATGCTACTGTTTTCTCGCAAATATGCAACTTTTTTGACAAAAATATTTTACTCTTTACTTGCAAATATACAATTATTTTCTTACAAATATTATTTATATTTTTTTATAATTTTTTTTTTACTATTTTCTAACAATCATTTTCCTTTTTTATAAAACTATACTAGTTTCCTCACAAATATGCTACTGTTTTCTAGCAAGGCAAATATATTCAAATATTTTCTCACTAATATTCTACGTTTTTTACAAAAAATACTATTTTCTCAAAAATATGCAACTTATTCAACAAAAATAACTCCTATTTACTCGCAAATTTATTTTTTTTAAAATATATTTTCGCATAAATATTTCACTTTTTCACAAAATATACAACAATTTTTTTCACAAATATAGTATTTTCTCAAAAATATTCTACTTTTTCTTACAATTATTCTACTTTTTTCACAAAGATATATTACTACCGGATGCTAACAAACACGGAAATGCTAAAATGTTTGTGGTGAGGAACAGGAAGTGAAGAAGACTAGCTGGCTGTGGTACACCATGTTTATTATTTGGCTGAGTAAACGTTCACACGTCATCACAAAGTTGGAAACAGGAAACATTCAATTTATTTTTTTTCCCTCTCAATCCCACTCCGTAAAAAGGAAATAACAAATGGTCAACATTTCACGTGTCAAAGAATAAGGCAACAAATGAAATTATCTTTTATTTCCTGAACGCGCCCGCAGTGACAAAGAGTTTTTCATTGTTTGTAAAGTGCTAAATGGAATGTTCTTTCTTACCTCCACCAAAGAGACGCCAACTTTTACTTGATACAAAGAATATTTTCACATTTTTTCTCTCACATGCCAACACCCGAGAAAGCCTCATTCTTTTCTTTTAATTGCTTTTAAAAAGTACTTTAAATTTTTCATCAAAGCTTTTTTTGTTTGACCATCGCCAATATTTGCCACTTGTTGGCATGCTAACATTAGCACATTTTAGCTAACGTTTGCAGTGTGTCGTCAGTGCTTGTTAGCGCATGTGGAACATTCATAGCCATGATAGCCTTTTAGCATATAATTGACAAAATAATATGTGTTGTGCGTGTTAGAGATGGGTTTGGAATGTTAGCATATTAGCGCATGTATGTGTTTTTTACAAGTGAAGGAACACTGTGTGCGTGGAAGCACATTAGCCAATGTTAGCAAATGTTAGCATGTCTTAACTAACACTTCACTGCCATTCAAACTTTGTGTTTGTTAGCTCGCATTAGCACATTTAGGCATGTGACGTGCACATTAGTGATGCGTTTGGAATGTTAGCGCTTTTATGTGTTAGCACATTCTTACAAGTATTGGAACATCGTCGGCATGTAAGCACGTGTTAGCTTGTGTTAGTTCCTATTGAATGTCGGGAGCGTGTTAGCGTACTTCTCCACGTTAGCGCGTGTTAGCACATCCGAACACTAGCATGTGCTAACCTTCACCGCCACGTTAGCGCATTTTAGTGAACGTTGGCACAAAAGCACGTGTTTAGCGCATGTGAGAGGACGTTTTCCTGTTAGCACATATTTGTACTTGCCCCGGCAGTTTGTGTTAGCATATGTAAAGTTTGCATTCCAAAGTCCAATTTGAAGTTAGCAGATTCAAATCGATTATTGCAACATTTCATCCCGAAAGAGCGTTCTTACAGTTAGCAACGGGTGGTGTCATCGCCGAGCATGGACGCCATCTTGGATTATTGCTTCACGGCGTGTTAGCTCGCTGCTAACCGCGTCAGTCAGGGTGCAAAAGTGTAAACACGCGCACACACACACACACACACACACACACACACACACACACACTTGTATATCTGACCTTCTTGAGACCTGAGAATAATGCCTCCCTAGATATATAAAGAAGTGTGTTTACAACATTAATAATATATACATACTATGCACATATAAAAAAACAAGTTGGAATTTCACAAGAAAAAAGTCACAATTTCACAAGAAAAACGTAGAATTTTGTCGGCGTTATAACAAAAGTCGTCATTTTACTCACCACAAGTCAAAATGTTACAAGAAAAACTGAACATTTGTGCAATATTGTGATCCATCCCTCCATTTTCTACCGCTTGTCCCTTTTGGGGTCGCTGGAGCCTATCTCAGCTACAATCGGGCGGAAGGCGGGGTACACCCCGGACAAGTCGCCACCTCATCGCAGGCAATATTATGATAAAAGTTGGAATTTTACTCAATAACAGTCGCGATTTTACGAGAGAAGCTTAAAGTTTTGAAAAGTTGCCAGTTTTACTCGACGAAAGTCACAATTTTGTGAGAAAACTTGAACATTTTGGCAATGTTGTGATGATAATCAGGAATTTTACTCGGCAAAATGATGACAAAAGTCGTCATTTTACTCAAAAGATGTCACAAATTTACGAGAGCAACAAAACAATTGGCAACATTGTGATAAAAGTCTGAATTTCACAATTTTTGCGTTAAAAAGTAATAATTTTACATAAAAAAGTAATAATTTTACGAGAAAATTAGAAATTGTTCCCAATTTTAAAACAAAAAAGTCGATACATTGTGAGAAAAAGACTGCTTTTAATTAATTAATTTATTTATTTATTTATTTGTAATTGGTTTTTAATCTTCATTATTTACTTCAAGTTATTACAGTTTATATTTATAATTTTTTTTTTTTTTTTACAAATTTTGGCCACAAGGGGGAACACTTCACATTTTTACACACACTTGTTATTTCATATGTTGACCAGAGGAGGAGCACTTCACCTTTTTATACACACTTGTTATTTCATGTGTTGACCAGAGGAGGAGCACTTCCCCTTTTTTACACACACTTGTTATTTCATATGTTGACCAGAGGAGGAGCACTTCACATTTTTATACACACTTGTTATTTCATGTGTTGACCAGAGGGGGAGCACTTCCCCTTTTTTACACACACTTGTTATTTCACATGTTGGCCAGAGGAGGAGCACTTCACATTTTTATACACACTTGTTATTTCATGTGTTGACCAGAGGGGGAGCACTTCCCCTTTTTTACACACACTTGTTATTTCATGTGTTGGCCAGAGGGGGCGCACTTTTAAAAGCGACACACAGTCAATGTGACAAATCCCTCCTTTTTGGGAGCACCCTCATGTTGATAGACGTCACCACCAATGAGACATTGTCTATTAGATGCAATGTTATTGATTTCACTTGTTCACACCTCCTCGTATGGAAGATACTTTTCCTTCTTCATGACTTTTATCAATATTGTGATAAAAATCAGCATTTTGTATGACAAATGTCACCATTTTTGCATTGAAAAGTAACAATTTCACGAGAAAATCAGAAATTGTTCCCAATTTTAAAACAAAAAAAGTCGATACATTGTGAGAAAAAGACTGCTTTTAATTAATTAATTGATACATTTTTGGTTTGTAATTGGTTTTAATCTTCATTATTCACTTCAAGTTGTTACAGTATGTCTCTATATACTGTACATATTTATTTTATTTTTTTATTTTTTTTTACAAATATTGGCCAGAGGGGGAGCACTTCGAACTTGTTATTTCATATGTTGACCAATAACATTGCATCTAATAGATGCAATGTTATTGGGACCATACTTGTTCACACCTCCTCATATGGAAGATACTTTTCCTTCTTTCATGACTTTTATCAATATTGTGATAAAAGTCAGCATTTTATATGACAAATGTCACCATTTTTGCATTAAAAAGTAACAATTTCACGAGAAAATTAGAAATTGTTCCCAATTTTAAAACAAAAAAGTCAATACATTGTGAGAAAAAGACTGCTTTTAGTTCATTAATTGATACATTTTTGGTTTGTAATTGGTTTTAATCTTCATTATTCACTTCAAGTTGTTACAGTATGTCTCTATATACATATTTATTTGATTTTTTTTTTTTTTTTACAAATATTGGCCAGAGGGGGAGCACTTCGAATTTCTTACACACACTTGTTATTTCATATGTTGACCAATAACATTGCATCTATTAGATGCAATGTTATTGGGACCATACTTGTTCACACCTCCTCATATGGAAGATGCTTTTCCTTCTTCATGACTTCTATCAATATTGTGATAAAAGTCAGCATTTTGTATGACAAATGTCACCATTTTTGCATTAAAAAGTAAGAATTTCACGAGAAAATGAGAAATTGTTCCCAATTTTAAAACAAAAAAGTCGATACATTGTGAGAAAAAGACTGCTTTTAGTTCATTAATTGATACATTTTTGGTTTGTAATTGGTTTTAATCTTCATTATTCACTTCAAGTTGTTACAGTATGTCTCTATATACATATTTATTTGATTTTATTTACAAATATTGGCACTTCGAATTTCTTACACACACTTGTTATTTCATATGTTGACCAGTAACATTGCATCTATTAGATGCAATGTTATTGGGACCATACTTGTTCACACCTCCTCATATGGAAGATGCTTTTCCTTCTTCATGACTTCTATCAATATTGTGATAAAAGTCAGCATTTTGTATGACAAATGTCACCATTTTTGCATTAAAAAGTAAGAATTTCACGAGAAAATCAGAAATTGTTCCCAATTTTAAAACAAAAAAGTCGATACATTGTGAGAAAAAGACTGCTTTTAGTTAATTAACACATTTTTGATTTGTAATTGGTTTTAATCTTCATTATTCACTTCAAGTTGTTACAGTATGTCTCTATATACATATTTATTTGATTTATTTATTTTTTACAAATATTGGCACTTCGAATTTCTTACACACACTTGTTATTTCATATGTTGACCAATAACATTGCATCTATTGGATGCAATGTTATTGGGACCATACTTGTTCACACCTCCTCATATGGAAGATACTTTTCCTTCTTCGTGTCTCAAGAAGGGGAGAAATACAACGCACACACACACACACACACACACACACACACACACACACACACACACACACACACACACACACACACACACACACACACACACACACACACACACACACACACACACACACACACACAGTCTATACGGTTAGCATGTTCCTTGTGGGTACCAGCCAAAAAGTCCCCACAAAGAGACAAATGTCCCCACCATCAAGGTGGGTTGTCACAAAGATAGAAAGACAGTCGTCACGCACACACACACACACGCACACACACACACACGCACACACACACGCACACACACACTCTCACAGTTTGGTATTAGAAGACAGTGGAGATCATCACAACGTTGATAAGAAGGTTCACAAACAAGAAGTTCATGCATGTCATGCATAGATGAGCTTGTGTGAGGCGCCCCCTTGTGGCGCTCACTTTCTTCTCAAGGTCCACCAGCAACAGCGCCCCCTGCAGTATTCCCCACGCACACACACACACACACACACACACACACACACACACACACGCACACACACACGTTAGGAAGTTGCGCAGGGCAGAGAGAAAAGGGGAGAGTCACAACACGTCTCTTGTAGAGCTGCCGCCGCTAACGAGCACGAGGGTAACGAGGAGGACGTGTCTCTTTTGTACACCTGGGGAAACGTCCGCTATTTCATGCCGCTGCGCAGCACCTGATTGGCGGCGATGAGCATGACGCTGATGATGAAGGCGATGGCGAAGGCGCAGATCAGACTCTTGCGAACGCACGTTTGCTTGACCTGCTGCGTCGGGCTGGAACCTGGCGGGCGGAAAGAAAGACGTGCTCACTTAGACGTTAGAGGGCATTGACTTTAATGTAGTCAGGGAGTAGTCTTTGCCAATTAGTTCAATGTGCAAGTCTTGTGTTTTGTCGTGCCCTAAAAAGTGATTATGCTGTCAGTATTGTACTTCTTACACACTCGCTGTCTGCTGGATTAGTTGCTGTCGTCATTACTAAATGGTGTTGAAATCGCCATTTAAAATCGCTAATGCTAATCAGCTCAGCAATAGCATTGAGCTTGTGCATTTCCAAAAGTGGCGCCTTACTTTACCTTCAAGCGCCTTCTTCTTGCTTTGCTTTTTGCAACCAGACGTGACGCGCGACAAAGATTCTCCCCAGAATATAAACCGCTAGCAGTTCGGACTTTACGTACATAGTACCTATCTTGCTAGGAGCTAGCTAGCGTTAGCAAATTGCACATTACATTGACATGTAGCACTTTAGCAACTACTGAATCTTTTGAAGCGTCAATAAGCATCCTCTTAACATGCTAGGTGTTAGCATGCTAGTTATTAGCATTTCTGTTTTTGTTGCTATCCAATTGTAATACATCTCATAGAATATTTGTGGGAAAATATTATAGTTTGTGAAAAAATAGTGGTACACTTTTGTGGAAAAAAATACAATGTTTATTCAAAAAAATATTGTAAATTTGTAAGTAAATAGTAATATATTTTTTATGAAAAAAGGAACATATTTATTAAAGGAAACAATCATGTATTTTTGGGAAAATAGTCTATATCTTTGTGGAGGAAAAGTAAAATATAAAAAAAACAATTTTGTATATTTTGTGAAGAAAAAAATAGAATATTCATGAGAAAATAGTAGTATATTTGTGAGCAAATAGTAGTATATTTTTGTGGAACGAAAGTTGAATATTTGTGGAAAAATAGTATAATATTTGTGAGCAAATGGTAGTATATTTTTGAGGGGGGGGGAAGTTCAATAATTGTGAGAAATAGTATATTTTTGTGAAAGGCAAGTAGTACTATATATTTCTGAAAAAAGGTGAATATTTGTGAGAAAAGAAAAAAAGTATAATATTTGGGAGAAAATAGTAAAATATTTCTGAAAAAAGTACAATATTTGTGGAAATTTTTTTGAAAATTGTAAGTAAATCGTAATATATTTTTGTGAAATAGGACAATATTTATTTTTAAAAAACTGTAGCATATTTTGGGGGAAATAGTATATATCTTTGGGAAAAAATTGTATAGTTGAAAATTTGTAAGTAAATCGTAATATATTTTTGTGAAATAGGACAATATTTATAAAAAAAAAAACAATAGGATATTTTGGGGGAAATAGTATATATCTTTGTGGAAAAACAGTAAAATATTTGTGAAAAAGTTGTATATTTTGTGAAGAAAAAAATGAGAATATTCATGAGAAAATAGTAGTATATTTGTGAGCAAATAGTAGTATATTTTTGTGGAAAGAAAGTTTAATATTTGTGGAAAAATAGTATAATATTTGTGAGCAAATAGTGGTATATTTTTGTGGAAAAAAAGTTTAATAATTGTGGAAAAATAGTATATTTGTGAGCAAATGGTAGTATATTTTTGTGGGGGGGAAAGTTCAATAATTGTGAGAAATAGTATATTTTTGTGAAAGGCAAGTAGTACTATATATTTGTGAAAAAAGGTGAATATTTATGAGAAAAGAAAAAAAGTAGAATATTTGGGAGAAAATAGTAAAATATTTCTGAGAAAGGTACAATATTTGTGGAAAGAAATAGTTGAAAATTTGTAAGTAAATCGTAATATATTTTTGTGAAATAGGACAATATTTATTTTAAAAAAACAGTAGGATATTTTGGGGAAAATAGTATATATCTTTGTGGAAAAACAGTAAAATATTTGTGAAATAATTGTATATTTTGTGAAGAAAAAAATCTGAATATTCCTGAGAAAATAGTAGTATATTTGTGAGCAAATAGTAGTATATTTTTGTGGGAAAAAAAGTTGAATAATTGTGGAAAAATAGTAAAATATTTGTGAGCAAATGGTAGTATATTTTTGTGGGGGGAAAAAAGTTAAATAATTGTGAGAAATAGTGAAAGGCAAGTAGTACTATATATTTGTGAAAAAAAGTAGAATATTTGGGAGAAAAGAAAAAAAGTAGAATATTTGGGAGAAAATAGTAAAATATTTCTGAGAAAGGTACAATATTTGTGGAAAGAAATAGTTGTAAATTTGTAAGTAAATCGTAATATATTTTTGTGAAATAGGACAATATTTATTTAAAAAAAACAGTAGCATATTTTTGGGAAAATAGTATATATCTTTGTGGAAAAACAGTAAAATATTTGTGAAATAATTGTATATTTTGTGAAGAAAAAAATCTGAATATTCCTGAGCAAATAGTAGTATATTTGTGAGCAAATAGAAGTATATTTTTGTGGGAAAAAAAGTTGAATAATTGTGGAAAAATAGTAAAATATTTGTGAGCAAATGGTAGTGTATTTTTGTGGGGGGAAAAAAGTTAAATAATTGTGAGAAATAGTGAAAGGCAAGTAGTACTATATATTTGTGAAAAAAAGTAGAATATTTGGGAGAAAAGAAAAAAGTAGAATATTTGGGAGAAAATAGTAAAATATTTCTGAGAAAGGTACAATATTTGTGGAAAAAAATACTTGTAAATTTGTAAGTAAATCATAATATATTTTTGTGAAATAGGACAATATTTATTTAAAAAAAACAGTAGCATATTTTTTGGAAAATAGTATATATCTTTGTGGAAAAACAGTAAAATATTTGTGAAATAATTGTATATTTTGTGAAGAAAAAAATCTGAATATTCCTGAGCAAATAGTAGTATATTTGTGAGCAAATAGTAGTATATTTTTGTGGAAAAAAAAGTTCAATAATTTTGGAAAAATAGTAAAATATTTGTGAGCAAATGGTAGTATATTTTTGTGGGGGGAAAAAAGTTAAATAATTGTGAGAAATAGTGAAAGGCAAGTAGTACTATATATTTGTGAAAAAAAGTAGACTATTTGGGAGAAAAGAAAAAAGTAGAATATTTGTGAGAAAATAGTAGAATATTTGTGAAAAAGGTAGAATTATGACTCAAACACGCAGGTAAGAAGCTGATTGGTTGGACAAGAGGACAGGGGGCGGGGCTAGACATAGTAAGGTGACAAAAACAATGAGGTGATGATGATGAAGTGGACAAAGGAGGAAGGTCCTTACTGTCTATATCCACCTGGCACTCCCCAGGGTTCTGGATGTGGTTCTCCTCCGTCATGATGATGTTCTCGATGTCCTTCATGGTCAGGTGGTCACAGAAGGTGTCGTAGAGAAGACGCTTCAGCTCCTCCACTGTCAGCTTCTGCATGTCACACTGTCAACAACACAGACACGTCCTTGTGCTTTCAGCTGCAACTCCATCTTTTCTGGGACGCTGGACTTTGGTCCCTTGACGCTCGCTGTCCTACCTTCCAGAAAACCGAGTCAAAGTCGGTGCCGTTGAACTTGTCTGGTATCCCGGCCGCCGTCAGCTTGGGACCCAGAAGTGTGACAAACTCCTCAAAGTCCACCTGCCCGTCACCTGAGGGACACCAAGGAGCCGCTAAGGTTGGGTCAGTGTGTGTGTGTGTGTGTGTGTGTGTGTGTGTGTGTGTGTGTGTGTGTCCTCACCGTCCATGTCCAGTCTCTGGATGATGACCTCCAGCTCCACCTCATTAGGCATGTAGCCCAGGGAGCGCATGGCCATGCCCAGCTCCTGCTTGGAGATGAAGCCATTACCGTCACGGTCAAACACTTTGAAGGCCTCGCGGATCTCTGGTAGGGTGACACACACACACACACACATTGTGAATATTTGTGTGAAAAAAGCTGTGTATTTGCGAGTAAATAGTACTCTCCTTTTGTCAAAAAAAGTTAAATATTTGTGAGAAAATACTAGTATATTTTCGTGAAAAAAGGTGAATTTTTGTGTGAAAACATTTGTGTATTTGCAAGTAAATAGTAGTGTACTTTTGAAAAAAAAAAGCTAAATATTTGTGAGAAAATACTAGTATATTTTTGTGAAAGAGGTGAATATTTGTGTGAAAACAGTTGTATATTTGTGAGTAAATAATACTATATTTTTGTTAAAAAAAGTTTAATATTTGTGAGAAAATACTAGTATATTTTTGTGAAAGAGGTGAATATTTGTGTGAAAACAGTTGTATATTTGTGAGTAAATAATACTATACTTTTGTTAAAAAAAGTTAAATATTTGTGAGAAAATACTACTATATTTTTGTGAAAGAGGTGAATATTTGTGTGAAAACAGTTGTATATTTGTGAGTAAATAATACTATACTTTTGTTAAAAAAAGTTAAATATTTGTGAGAAAATACTAGCATATTTTTGTGAAAAAAGGTGAATATTTGTGTGAAAACAGTTGTGTATTTGCAAGTAAATAGTAGTGTACTTTTGAAAAAAAAAGCTAAATATTTGTGAGAAAATACTAGTATATTTTTGTGAAAGAAGTGAATATTTGTGTGAAAACAATTGTATATTTGTGAGTAAATAATACTATACTTTTGTTAAAAAAAGTTAAATATTTGTGAGAAAATACTAGTATATTTTTGTGAAAGAGGTGAATATTTGTGTAAAAACAGTTGTATATTTGTGAGTAAATAATACTATACTTTTGTTAAAAAAAGTTTAATATTTGTGAGAAAATTCTGGAATATTTTTGTGAAAAATTGTGAATATTTGTGTGAAAACAGTTGTGTACTTGCGAGTAAATAGTAGTGTACTTTTGAAAAAAAAAGCTAAATATTTGTGAGAAAATACTAGTATATTTTTGTGAAAGAGGTGAATATTTGTGTGAAAATAGTTGTACATTTGCGAGTAAATAATACTTTACTTTTGTTAAAAAAAGTGTAATATTTGTGAGAAAATAATAGTATATTTTTGTGAAAAAAGGTGAATATTTGTGTGAAAACAGTTGTACATTTGTGCATAAATAGTATTATACTGTTGTTAAAAAAAGTTTAACATTTGTTCAAAAATACTAGTATATTTTTATGAAAAATGGTGAATATTTGAGTGAAAAAAGCTGTGTATTTGCGAGTGAATAGTACTACACTTTTGTTAAAAAAAATTAAATATTTGTGAGAAAATACTAGCATATTTTTGTGAAAATTGTGAATATTTGTGTGAAAACAGTTGTGTAAATAGTAGTGTACTTTTGCAAAAAAAAGCTAAATATTTGTGAGAAAATACTAGTATATTTTTGTGAAAGAGGTGAATATTTGTGTGAAAACAGTTGTATATTTGTGAGTAAATAATACTATACTTTTGTTAAAAAAAAGTTCAATATATGTGAGAAAATTCTGGAATATTTTTGTGAAAAATTGTGAATATTTGTGTGAAAACAGTTGTGTATTTGCAAGTAAATAGTGTACTTTTGAATAAAAAAAGTTTAATATTTGTGAGAAAATACTAGTATATTTTTGTGAAAGAGGTGAATATTTGTGTGAGAATAGTTGTACATTTGTGCATAAATAGTATTAAACTGTTGTTAAAAAAAGTTAAACATTTGTTCCAAAATACTAGTATATTTTTATGAAAAATGGTGAATATTTGAGTGAAAAAAGCTGTGTATTTGTGAGTGAATAGTACTACACTTTTGTTAAAAAAAAATTAAATATTTGTGAGAAAATACTAGCATATTTTTGTGAAAATTGTGAATATTTGTGTGAAAACAGTTGTGTATTTGCAAGTAAATAGTAGTGTACTTTTGCAAAAAAAGTTAAATATTTGTGAGAAAATACTAGTATATTTTTGTGAAAGAGGTGAATATTTGTGTGAAAACAGTTGTATATTTGTGAGTAAATAATACTATACTTTTGTTAAAAAAAGTTAAATATTTGTGAGAAAATACTAGCATATTTTTGTGAAAAAAGGTGAATATTTGTGTGAAAACAGTTGTGTATTTGCAAGTAAATAGTAGTGTACTTTTGAATAAAAAAAAGCTAAATATTTGTGAGAAAATACTAGTATATTTTTGTGAAAGAGGTGAATATTTGTGTAAAAACAGTTGTATATTTGTGAGTAAATAATACTATACTTTTGTTAAAAAAAGTTTAATATTTGTGAGAAAATTCTGGAATATTTTTGTGAAAAATTGTGAATATTTGTGTGAAAACAGTTGTGTATTTGCAAGTAAATAGTAGTGTACTTTTGAAAAAAAAAAGCTAAATATTTGTGAGAAAATACTAGTATATTTTTGTGAAAGAGGTGAATATTTGTGTGAAAATAGTTGTACATTTGCGAGTAAATAATACTTTACTTTTGTTAAAAAAAAGTGTAATATTTGTGAGAAAATACTAGTATATTTTTGGGAAAATTGTGAATATTTGTGTGAAAACAGTTTTGTATTTGCAAGTAAATAGTAGTGTACTTTTGAAAAAAAAGCTAAATATTTGTGAAAAAATACTACTAAAAAATACAGAAAGCTAGTAGAGACTAAGCAAAGGCATCAGTGGACATCTACTGGCTTGGACAACTAAAGTACAAACTACAAAAGCAGTGAAGTTGTCACGTTGTGTAAATGGTAAATAAAAAGAGAATACAACAAATCCTTTTCAACTTTTACTCAATTGAATAGACTGCAAAGATAAGATATTTAATGTTCACACTGAGAAATGTTGTTATTTTTTTTGCAAATAATCATGAAATTAGAATTGAATGGCAGCAACACATTGCAAAAAAGGCATTTTTACCACTGTGTTACATGGCCTTTCCTTTTAAAGGCCTACTGAAATGATTTTTTTTTTAATTTAAACGGGGATAGCAGATCCATTCTATGTGTCATACTTGATCATTTTCGCGATATTGTCATATTTTTGCTGAAAGGATTTAGTAGAGAACATAGACGATAAAGTTTGCAACTTTTGGTCGCTGATAAAAAAAAAGCCTTGCCTGTACCGGAAGTAGCGTGACGTCACAGGTTGAAAGGCTCCTCACAATTCCCCGTTGTTGACACCAGCAGCGAGAGAGATTCGGACCGAGAAAGCGACGATTACCCCATTAATTTGAGCCAGGATGAAAGATTCGTGGATGAGGAACGTTAGAGTGAAGGACTAGAGTGTAGTGCAGGGTGTATCTTTTTTCGCTCTGACCGTAACTTAGGTACAAGCTGGCTCATTGGATTCCACACTCTCTCCTTTTTCTATTGTGGATCATGGATTTGTATTTTAAACCACCTGGGATACTATATCCTCTTGAAAATGAGAGTCGAGAACGCGAAATGGACATTCACAGTGACTGAACATGTAAATACACGGTTAATAATTTTCAGCTTGGCGAAGCTAAAAAAATAGAAGCTAACTTAGCTACAGAGCTAACGTGATAGCAGGCTCAAATGCAGATAGAAACAAAATTTTAAAAAAACCCTGACTGGAAGGATAGACAGAAGATCAATAATACTATTAAACCATGGACATGTAACTACACGGTTAATAATTTTCAGCTTGGCGAAGCTAAAAAAATAGAAGCTAACTTAGCTACAGAGCTAACGTGATAGCAGGCTCAAATGCAGATAGAAACTAAATTTAAAAAAACCCTGACTGGAAGGATAGACAGAAGATCAACAATACTATTAAACCATGGACATGTAACTACACGGTTAATAATTTTCAGCTTGGCGAAGCTAAAAAAATAGAAGCTAACTTAGCTACAGAGCTAACGTGATAGCAGGCTCAAATGCAGATAGAAACAAAATTTAAATAAAACCCTGACTGGAAGGATAGACAGAAGATCAACAATACTATTAAACCATGGACATGTAAATACACGGTTAATAATTTTCAGCTTGGCGAAGCTAAAAAAATAGAAGCTAACTTAGATGCGGCGGCGGGTGTTGTACGCTTTTGACGACACCCCGGCCGCCATCAGAGTCGGCAAGAAACATATATTTCCCCAAAGTTACGTACGTGACATGCACATATCGACACGCACGTACGGGCAAGCGATCAAATGTTTGGAAGCCAAAGCTGTACTCACCGTAGTGCGTCTGCTATCCTGCTCAAAACACAACACAACCTCCTGGTGTTGGTGTTGCTGCAGCCAGCCGCTAATACACCGATCCCACCTACAGCTTTCTTCTTTGCCATCTCCATTGTTCATTAAACAAATTGCAAAAGATTCACCAACACAGATGTCCAGAATACTGTGGAATTATGAAATGAAAACAGAGCTTTTTTGTATTGGATTCAATGGTGTCCGAATACTTCCGCTTCAACCATTGACGTCACGCGCATACGTCATCATACATAGACGTTTTCAGCCGGAAGTTTAGCGGGAAATTTAAAATGTCACTTTATAAGTTAACCCGGCCGTATTGGCATGTGTTGCAATGTTAAGATGTCATCATTGATATATAAACTATCAGACTGCGTGCTCGCTAGTAGTGGCTTTCAGTAGGCCTTTAACAACACTCAGGAAAGGTTTGGGAAGTGAGGAGACACATTTTTGAAGTGGAATTATGTCCCATTCTTGCTTGATGTACAGCTTAAGTTGTTCAACAGTCTCCCTTCTCATATTTTAGCCGTCATATTGCACCACACAGCAAAGCCGAGGGTTGTTGATAAATGGCTTTTGAGTTTGAACTTGCACTTACAGATGTAGCGACCAACTGTAGTTACTGACAGCGGGTTTCTGAAGTGTTCCTGAGCCCATGTGGTGATATCCTTTACACACTGATGTCCCTTTTCTCTGCCTGAGGGATCGAAGGTGCGTAATATCATGGCTTACGTGCAGTGATTTCTCCAGATTCTCTGAACCCTTTGATGATATTACGGAGCGTAGATGGTGAAATCCCTAAATTCCTTGCAATAGCTTGGTTGAGAAATGTTGTTCTTCAACAATTTGCTCAGGCATTTGTTGTCAAAGTGGTGACCCTCGCCCCATCCTTGTTTGTGAATGACTGAGCATTTCACGGAAGCTGCTTTTATACCCAATCATGGCACCCACCTGTTCCCAATTAGCCTGTTCACCTCTGGAATAAGTGTTGGATGAGCATTCCTCAACAGTCTCAGCCTTTTTTTGCCACTTGTGCCAGCTTTTTTTAAACATGTTGCAGGCATCAAATTCCAAATGAGCTAATATTTGCAAAAAAATAACAAAGTTTACCAGTTCGAACGTTAGAGTTAGAGTTAGAGTTTGAGTTTATTTGGAACATGCATGCATACAACATGATACATCACAATTTCCAGTTTCTCTTTTCAACATGTCCGAAAAGGAGTAGGAAGAAGCAGAGCTTATTTAATCCTACCCCTTTTCTTTACATAACAGTTGCTACAACTTTTTTATTCACTTCCTGTTCTCAATTTTTTCACAATAACTCCATAGGTAATCACAATAAAAATAAATATTAGTAAGAATTTAATAATAATAATTGGTGAAGTAAGTCATATTTCATATGATGAGATAAGTAAGATTACTTTAAGAATGAATGAATGGATGGATGAAATAAATGGAGAATGTTTGTCATGGTTCTTCTTCTTTGTACTTTGTAAACACTTTAAGTTTGAAGAGTTTCTTGAAGTGTATCATATTAGTACATTGTTTGATTGCTTTGCTTAATCCATTCCATCATTTAATTCCACATACTGATATACTGAAGGTCTTAAGTGTTGTACGTGCAAACAAATGTTTTAAATTACATTTTTCTCTAAGATTATATTTCTCCTCTTTTGTTGAGAAGAATTGTTGTATATTCTTGGCTAGCAGGTTATATTTTGCTTTGTGCATCATTTTAGCTGTTTGCAAATTCACTATGTGGTGGAATTTCAGTATCTTTGATTCAATAAATAAAGGATTTGTATGTTCTCTATATCCAACATTATGTATTATTCTAAGTGATCTTTTTTGTAACACCGTTAATGAATGAAGTGTACTTTTGTAATTATTTCCCCATATTTCTACACAGTAGCTCAGATATGTAACACTGGTGAGCAGTAGAGAATATGAAGGGATTTTTGGTCTAGAACATGTTTTGCTTTATTCATTATTGACGTGTTTCTTGCAACTTTATGTTGTATATTTTTTACGTGAGATTTCCAGTTCAATTTATCATCAATCATTATACCTAGAAATTTGGTTTCATTTACTCTTTCAATTTCTATTCCGTCTATTTGTATTTGTGTTTGACTTTCTCTTCTACTGTTACCAAATAGCATTATTTTAGTTTTGCTGAGATTCAACGATAATCTATTTTTGTCAAACCATCTTTTTAATTTGTTAATTTCTTCTGTTATTATTTGTATTATCTCCTGTGTGTTCTCTCCTGAACAAACGCTGTTGTATCATCCGCAAATAATACTAACTTTAAATCTTTTGTAACTTTACAAATGTCATTTATATAGAGATTGAATAATTGAGGTCCTAGTATTGATCCCTGAGGTACACCACAGGATATATTTAGCGTTGTAGACGTGTGTTCGCCTAGCTTCACGTATTGTTTCCTGTTCGTTAGATAACTTCTTATCCAGTTTAAGACTAACCCTCTGATGCCATATCCTTCTAGTTTTTGGATTAAAATATTGTGATTAATTGTGTCAAATGCTTTAGTTAGATCCATAAAAACCGCTGCTGCACATTTTTTACTGTCTATTGCATTGGTAATTTCTTCTGTAATTTCAATTAAAGCCATTGAAGTTGAAACATTAGCTCTGTATCCATATTGGTTCTCTTCGAGTATTCTATTTTTATTTATGAAACTCTCTAATCTGTTATTGAACAGTTTTTCAATGATTTTAGAAAATTGTGGAAGTAAAGAAACAGGTCTATAATTTGTAAATTGATGTTTATCTCCAGTCTTATAAATTGGTGCAACTTTAGCTATTTTCATTTTGTTTGGAAATGTACCTGTTTGAAATGATAGGTTACTAATATACATGAATGGTCCTGAGATCTCTTCTATAACATTTTTTATCGTTTCCATATCAATTCCGTTACAATCAGTTGAAGTCTTAGATTTACATTTTTTCACGATTGTAACTATTTCCTCCTGTGTCACATTACTGAGGAACATGGAGTTGGGATTTGGCTCTATGGTATCATTATAGTCCTCAATTGGAACTGGGTCTGGAATCCTTTCTTCCAATTTTGGTCCAATATTTACAAAATAATTATTGAAGCTTTCAACTACTTCGTTAAATATCTTGTCCTTGCAGTCTATTCAATTGAATATAAGTTGAAAAGGATTTGTTGTATTCCCTTTTTATTTACCATTTACACGACGTGACAACTTCACTGCTTTTGGCTTTCGTAGTTCTATTTCCGGTTTGGTTCAGTTTTTTTTTTACGTCACTTTCAGTTTGCAGAAGTTGTCCTACAAGGCTTGATTCTGGCTCTCTGGTGGTCTCAGGCAGCCACGACTAGGGATGATACTCGAAACCGGTTTCCCCGGTTGTTTGATAAGAAAAGAACCGAGTCCTCGGACTCGAATCCCTTTTTGAGAACCGGTACCCGTTATCGAGACCACTATAGTAAAGGAAAAGAGTTGATTCTTTATTCGAATCTCGTCCCGACCAGAAATGCTCCGTGGGACATCACAAGAAATGACGTTACATAGCTCAGTCATTAGGCACAGATAGCGAAAGCAGGAAAACAATGGACGGGAAAAAGCGCTCCAATGTGTAATAAAGTTCAAAACAAAAGCTATAATCCATCGAATAACTTTACTGAGAGATTTGAGCAGGGTAAAACACATGACCAACACTTTTACCACCAACCGGAAACATAGCAACCAGGCTAGCAACGCACCTCCTGTCGCAACGTTCTTAAAACAACCGCAGCACATACATATATATACAACACTGCAGCACATACATATATATACAACACTGCAGCACATACATATATATACAACACTGCAGCACATACATATATATACAACACTGCAGCACATACATATATATACAACACCGCAGCACATACATATATATACAACACTGCAGCACATACATATATATACAACATATCTCCCTTTTTTAACTTTTGTTTTTCTTTCCTTGTAAACGTTACAAAATCACACTGTAGATGTGTTGTCTGTCTAATTATAAATAATGCAGACGAGGCGTGTTGGCTGAGTTCTTGACGTTTACTTTCACAGCGTGGCAACATGCAACACTTTTCGGGGCTCGTAACTCCCGTTGCATGCTGGGTAGTGTAGTTGTTATATTCTCTAGCTCAGTGGTCCCCAACCTTTTTGTAGCTGGGGACTGGTCAACACTTGAAAATTTGTCCCACGGACCGGGGGGGGGTGGAGGAATTTTTTTTTTTTTTTTTTTTTTCATAAAGAAATACAATCATGTGTGCTTACGGACTGTATACCTGCAGACTGTATTGATCTATATTGACATACACATACACAATATGTATATATAGTGTTTTTATGTTGATTTAATTTAAAAAAATTAAAAAATAAATAAATAATAAAAATAAAAAAAATAAAAAAATAAAAAAATAAAAAAAATAAATAAAATAAAATAAAATAAAATAAAATAAATGGCCCTGCGATGAGGTGGCGACTTGTCCAGGGTGTACCCTGCCTTCCGCCCGATTGTAGCTGAGATAGGCTCCAGCGCCCCCCCCGCGACCCCGAAGGGAATAAGCGGTAGAAAATGGATGGATGGATGAAAATAAAATAAATAAATAAATTTAATTTTAATTATTTTTTTTTATTTTTTTATTTTTTTATTTCTTGCGTGGCCCGGTACCAATCGGCCCGGTGGTTGGGGACCACTGCGTCTAGCTCATAACATTTTTCCCCCTATAAGGAAATAATGTTAACTCAATAAAGTGTATTTCTTTTTTTAGCTTTAACTTTTCATTTTTTAGCATTGTAACCACATTTGCAAAGAACTTTTCTCTTCAAAGAATTTTCTTTCAATAAAGAAATAAAGTGCAAAAATGTCAAAGCATCATAACAAACAGTTATGTTCCAATAGCAGCAGAAGTGCACTTTTTGGAGAGCTGTATTATTTCCAGTTTTGTGCCCAAGGGACTGATTTTATTCAACACTATATTATTATTTATACAGCTATAGTGATCACAGAGACAGCTTGTTTTTGTGTTACTGTATATATTTGTTTTTATGAAAAAATCCCACTTAATATACTTTGGGTAACAACAGTCAATATTTATTTATTTTATTTTATTTTTTTAGGTGGGTAACAGTCAATATTTATTTATTTATTAGATTTTATTTTTGTATTATATAATAAAAGTGAGCTTTTGTTAAACCAAATATTGTGTGTTTTTTTCCACATACAACAACCTATCTGGACTCCATAAGAGAATCCATAAGGAATCGGTTCGATAAGAGGATTCGATAATAGGCTCGAACTCGATAATTCCTTATCAAACATCACATCTCCCGAACCCCAACGTTCTGACCGCTTGGCCACGCCCCCTTCCCGCTACGCCGGAAATAACAACGACGCGCTTGAAAGCACCATGACTTCCGTATTGTAGATTCACGGTTGGCCTTTTTTAACGTACAAGGTAAAGTCCAAATAGTTTCAACCACAAGGTGAGGCGGCAGTGCCACCTTCTGCGCCGCCCACTACGTAACCCAGTGGTAGTAATGACGTGTGGACGTCTGCGAACTGGCGGTTACGCAACACTCCAACTTAGCGGGCGGGGGAAAACTGGGCTTTAACGACCACGGAGCTCATGGTGGAAACTAAAGCCTTCGGCTTTCAGGAGCTCTGAGGTGAAGGTGATCCAGGCTTTCTTCTCTGACGTCTCATTGCTCTTTATGTAAGACCTTATCAGTATGAGAGAAACTATTTTTAAACACCCTGGCCAAACTTAATCTTTAGCCGGAAGATTTGAATAACAAGCTGCTAACAAGGCTCCTGAGTATTTGGAGACCTGGGGGGGGGGGGTCTTTATTGGCAAATTTAGACGAGTCCAACCTGAGCGAAGAAGTTGCAAATGAAAGAAACTCCCTGCAGAGATCTCACTCCTTCTAAAGCTCCTTCACACTCCAATCATTGGAGTTGGCGGAAGGTTGGATTTTCTTGCATTTTGATCCCGCGGTTTTCATCACGGCGGCCTCAGACACAAGGCTGGGCGTCTAAGGCCAAGGCCTCGCACTGCCAAAACTGAAATCTAAGTAAGATGAAATATCTCAAATTAGGCTGATATTTGCTTATTTTCTGTCTGATAAGATTATTCTTCTCACTAAGCAGATTTGATGTGAGAGTGTTTTACTTGTTTTAAAGGCCTACTGAAAGCCACTACTAGCGACCACGCAGTCTGATAGTTTATATATCAATGATGAAATCTTAACATTGCAACACATGCCAATACGGCCGGGTTAACTTATAAAGTGACATTTTAAAACTTCCCGGGAAATATCCGGCTGAAACGTCGCGGTATGATGACGTATGCGCGTGACGAAGTCCGAGTAACGGAAGTTATGGTACCCCGTAGAATCCTATACAAAAAGCTCTGTTTTCATTTCATAATTCCACAGTATTCTGGACATCTTTTGCAATTTGTT
This sequence comes from Entelurus aequoreus, assembly GCF_033978785.1. NCBI lineage: Eukaryota > Metazoa > Chordata > Actinopteri > Syngnathiformes > Syngnathidae > Entelurus > Entelurus aequoreus. The sequence continues at coordinate 22,092,618 of NC_084747.1, read as the reverse complement.
TAATGAACAATGAAGGCTGCAAAGAAGACAGTTGTAGGTGGGATCGGTGTATTAGCAGCGGACTACAGCAACACAACCAGGAGGACTTTGTTGGAGCGCTAGCCGCGCTAGCCGCCGACCTCACTTTGACCTCCTACGTCTCCGGGCCGCCAAACGCATCGGGTGAAGTCCTTCGTCCTTCTGCCGATCGCTGGAACGCAGGTGAGCACGGGTGTTGATGAGTAGATGAGGGCTGGCTGGCGTAGGTGGAGAGCTAATGATTTTATCATAGTTCTGTGAGGTACGGTTGCTAAGTTGCTAAATTAGCCTTAGCGTCGTTAGCAACAGCATTGTTAAGCCTTACCAGGCTGAGAATTATTAACCGTGTAGTTACATGTACATGGTTTAATAGTATTGTTGGTCTTCTGTCTATCCTTCCAGTCAGGGGTTTATTAGGGTCCGCCCTGTAACCAGTACAAAGGACTCCCTCAGGGAGTCCTTTGTACTGGTTACAAAGGAACCTATTGTTTTTGTAAGGTTTTATTATTATTCTTCCGCACCGTTGCGCACTACTTTGCCCCCCTTAACATGCTTCAAAACTCACCAAATTTTTTTACACACATTAAAAAAGAAGTCCAGACCACATAGTCAAAAAACCAAACCCCAAAAATCAAAATTGCGCTCTAGCGCCCCCTAGGAAGAGAACCTACTCTAACTCCCACTAGGAAGGTCGTAGAGACATGAAACAAAAACCTGTATGTAGGTCTCACTTAGACCTACAATTCATAATTTCACATCCTCGGGCAAAAACCAACAGGAAGTTGGCAATTTCCCATTTTAGACAAAAATTTACTAAAAACACTCCTTTTTACGTCCTTGACCTCTAATTTGACCCCCTTAAAATACTTCAAAACTCACCAAACTTCTCACACACATTGGGACAGTTGGAATTTAAGATCTAAAAAAAAACCGAACCCCAAAACTCAAAATTGTGCTCTACATAATTTTTGAAAAAAAACAGAGAAAAAAATGCTCCTCAGAGGAAAACTCAGACAAAACTGCTTGTAACTTCCGGTAGGAACGTCTTAGAGACATGAAACAAATACCTCTATGTAGGTCTTGCCTAGACCTACATTTCATAGATTGACATCCTTCAGCAAAAATCAACAGGAAGTTTGCAAAATGTGATTCTATAGGTATGTAACTCAAACTCACCTACTCAGTGGCCTAGTGGTTAGAGTGTCCGCCCTGAGATGGGTAGGTTGTGAGTTCTAACCCCGGCTGAGTCATGCCAAAGACTATAAAAATGGGAGCCATTACCTCCCTGCTTTGACTCTGCATCAAGGGTTGGAATTGGGGGTTAAAACACCAAAAATGATCCCCGGGCGCGGCCACCGCTGCTGCCCACTGCTCCCCTCACCTCCCAAGGGTGATGGGTCAAAAGTGATACAATATCTTGTCTGTTAACATTTTTTAAGAAATAAACAATAGTTACAGTGAATGTAATATAAAAATATTTAAATAAAAAACAATTCAATATTATTAAATAATAGTCATAAAGTGGCAGTAAAAACAAAACAAAACACTCATATACATAAATATATATATACATATGTATACACACATATATACCGTGTATATATATATATATACATACATGTATATGTATGTGTATATATATATACATATACAGTATATATATATACATATATATATATATGTACATACATATACATATATATATGTATATATATATATATATATATATATATATATATATATATATATATATATATATATATATATATATATACATATCCATATGTATATATATATGTATATATATATATATATATATGTATGTACATACATATACATATATATATGTATATATATATACATACATATATATATATATATATATATATATATATATATATATATATATATACATATATATATATATATATATGGATATGTATATGTATGTACATATATATATATATATATATATACATATATATATGTATATGTATGTACATATACATATATATATGTATATATATATACTGTATATGTATATATATATATTCCGCTCTACCCCGGTATTGAGCACTGTACAACAATAAACCACAGTTACCTCGACTATATATGTATATATGTGTATATACTGTATATATGTATATATAATATATATACAAAATATATGTATGTATGTATTTATAGTAAAAAAAAAAACTACAAATACAAGTGTTATAACGATAAAAAACAGACTTTACGTAATATTTGTCGTTAACACGGAATACATTAGTGACTTTAGGCATGTAGAATACATTTCATATACAGTCATTTTTATGTTGTATTTTTATTATTAATGTTCATAATAATTGTATTTGATTTTATACTCTTTTAGTCTCTATTATTTTGGTCTGCTTAGTTTAGCAGAGAACAACTCCAATAATATGAAGATTTGATGATATTATAAAATGAATTATTATTATTATTATTATCGTCACTAATAAATCATTGTTACATACTGAATATTATTATTATTGTATTCACTAATAATAAATATGTCATCTATTACATATCATTTTAACATAATATTGTCATATATTAGTAATATATGACAATATTCTTATTATTAGTAAATATAGTAGTAATAATAATATTCAATATGTAACAATATTGTATTAGTGACAATATTAATATTAATACATTTTCTAAAATCTTCATATTATTGTCTGCTAAACTAAGCTAACCAAAATATTAGAGACTACAAGCGCCGTATTTATTATGAACATATTGTTAATATTTGATTATTATTGTAGTAAAGGATGCCTTAGAGTATGAATATTGGAAGATGCGGTGCTGGCTGGGTCGCTGCACCCTCACTGGGGTCAAGTTGGGCTTCTTTGCTGCGAGTGAGACGTCAGCGTAGGGAGGATCTTTGTGAGGAAGGAGAGCAAATAAACAGGAATAGAAATATGCAACATGAAGGAGGTTCTCTTGTGCGTGTTTCCATGGCAACGCGTCAGGAGCGGGTGTTTCTCAGCTGACCCCTCCCCCCACTCTTTTGGAGGCATGCCCCCGCAGTCGCGCTCAATTCCCACGGTGGCGGTGCCTTGAAATATCTTCATTGGTATTCATGTGGGTATGTGCGGAGGAGGAGCCAGGCATCCCTCCACCTCAGGCCAGCCATGACTCACTAGGAGTCCTGCTCACACCTCAACATGGCCTCAGCACTGACCATAACACTGACCACACCTCAGGAAGGTGGCCACTGACTATAACACTGACCACGCCTCAGGAGGGTGGCCACTGACTAAAACACTGACCACGCCTCAGAAAGGTGGTGGCCACTGACCATAACACTGACCACGCCTCAGGAGGGTGGTGGCCACTGACCATAACACTGACCACGCCTCAGGAAGGTGGTGGACACTGACCATGCCTCAGGAAGGTGGTGGCCACTGACCATAACACTGACCACCCCTCAGGAAGGTGGTGGCCACTGACCATAACACTGACCACGCCTCAGGAAGGTGGCCACTGACTATAACACTGACCACACCTCAGAAAGGTGGTGGCCACTGACCATAACACTGACCACACCTCAGGAAGGTGGTGGCCACTGACCATAACACTGACCACGCCTCAGGAAGGTGGCCACTGACTATAACACTGACCACGCCTCAGGAAGGTGGTGGCCAGTGACTATAACACTGACCATGCCTCAGGAAGGTGGTGGCCACTGACCATAACACTGACCACGCCTCAGGAAGGTGGTGGCCACGGACCATAACACTGACCACACCTCAGGAGGGTGGTGGCCACTGACCATAACACTGAACACACCTCAGGAAGGTGGTGGCCACTGACCATAACACTGACCATGCCTCAGGAAGGTGGTGGCCAGTGACTATAACACTGACCATGCCTCAGGAAGGTGGTGGCCACTGACCATAACACTGACCACGCCTCAGGAAGGTGGTGGCCACTGACTATAACACTTACCACGCCTTAGGAAGGTGGTGGCCACTGACTATAACACTGACCACGCCTCAGGAAGGTGGTGGCCACTGACCATAACACTGACCAAGCCTCAGGAAGGTGGTGGCTACTGACTATAGCACTTACCATGCCTTAGGAAGGTGGTGGCCATTGACCATAACACTGACCAAGCCTCAGGAAGGTGGTGGCCACTGACTATAACACTTACCACGCCTTAGGAAGGTGGTGGCCACTGACCATAACACTGACCACGCCTCAGGAAGGTGGTGGCCATTGACCATAACACTGACCATGCCTCAGAAAGGTGGTGGCCACTGACCATAACACTGACCACGCCTCAGGAAGGTGGTGGCCACTGACCATAACACTGAACACACCTCAGGAAGGTGGTGGCCACTGACCATAACACTGAACACACCTCAGGAAGGTGGTGGCCACTGACCATAACACTGACCATGCCTCAGGAAGGTGGTGGCCACTGACCATAACACTGAACACACCTCAGGAAGGTGGTGGCCACTGACCATAACACTGAACACACCTCAGGAAGGTGGTGGCCACTGACCATAACACTGACCATGCCTCAGGAAGGTGGTGGCCAGTGACCATAACACTGACCATGCCTCAGGAAGATGGTGGCCACTGACCATAACACTGAACACACCTCAGGAAGGTGGTGGCCACTGACCATAACACTGACCATGCCTCAGGAAGGTGGTGGCCACTGACCATAACACTGACCATGCCTCAGGAAGATGGTGGCCACTGACCATAACACTGAACACACCTCAGGAAGGTGGTGGCCACTGACCATAACACTGACCATGCCTCAGGAAGGTGGTGGCCACTGACCATAACACTGACCATGCCTCAGGAAGGTGGTGGCCACTGACCATAACACTGACCACGCCTCAGGAAGGTGGTGGCCACTGACCATAACACTGACCACGCCTCAGGAAGGTGGTGGCCACTGACTATAACACTTACCACGCCTTAGGAAGGTGGTGGCCATTGACCATAACACTGACCATGCCTCAGGAAGGTGGTGGCCACTGACCATAACACTGACCACGCCTCAGGAAGGTGGTGGCCACTGACCATAACACTGACCACGCATCAGGAAGGTGGTTGCCACTGACTATAACACTTACCACGCCTTAGGAAGGTGGTGGCCATTGACCATAACACTGACCACGCCTCAGGAAGGTGGTGGCCACGGACCATAACACTGACTACGCCTCAGGAAGGTGGTGGCCACTGACTATAACACTTACCACGCCTCAGGAAGGTGGTGGCCACTGACCATAACACTGACCACGCCTCAGGAAGGTGGTGGCCACTGACCATAACACTGACCACGCCTCAGGAAGGTGGTGGCCACTGACTAAAACACTTACCATGCCTTAGGAAGGTGGTGGCCATTGACCATAACACTGACCATGCCTCAGGAAGGTGGTGGCCACTGACCATAACACTGACCACGCCTCAGGAAGGTGGTGGCCACTGACCATAACACTGAACACACCTCAGGAAGGTGGTGGCCACTGACCATAACACTGACCACGCCTCAGGAAGGTGGTGGCCACTGACTATAACACTTACCACGCCTTAGGAAGGTGGTGGCCATTGACCATAACACTGACCATGCCTCAGGAAGGTGGTGGCCACTGACCATAACACTGACCACGCCTCAGAAAGGTGGTGGCCACTGACTATAACACTTACCACGCCTCAGGAAGGTGGTGGCCACTGACCATAACACTGACCACGCCTCAGGAAGGTGGTGGCCACAGACTATAACACTTACCACGCCTTAGGAAGGTGGTGGCCATTGACCATAACACTGACCATGCCTCAGGAAGGTGGTGGCCACTGACCATAACACTGACCACGCCTCAGGAAGGTGGTGGCCACTGACCATAACACTGAACACACCTCAGGAAGGTGGTGGCCACTGACCATAACACTGACCACGCCTCAGGAAGGTGGTGGCCACTGACTATAACACTTACCACGCCTTAGGAAGGTGGTGGCCATTGACCATAACACTGACCATGCCTCAGGAAGGTGGTGGCCACTGACCATAACACTGACCACGCCTCAGGAAGGTGGTGGCCACTGACCATAACACTGAACACACCTCAGGAAGGTGGTGGCCACTGACCATAACACTGACCACGCCTCAGGAAGGTGGTGGCCACTGACTATAACACTTACCACGCCTTAGGAAGGTGGTGGCCATTGACCATAACACTGACCATGCCTCAGGAAGGTGGTGGCCACTGACCATAACACTGACCACGCCTCAGAAAGGTGGTGGCCACTGACCATGCCACTGAACACGCCTCAGAAAGGTGGTGGCATAACCAAGTATGCATCACTATAGCTCTTGTCTCAAAGTAGGTGTACTGTCACCACCTGTCACATCACACCTTGACTTATTTGGACTTTTTTGCTGTTTTCCTGTGTGTAGTGTTCTACTTCTTGTCTTGCGCTCCTATTTTGGTGGCTTTTTGTCTTTTTTTGGTATTTTCCTGTAGCAGTTTCATGTCTTCCTTTGAGCGATATTTCCCGCATCTACTTTGTTTTATCAACCAAGAATATTTCCATTGTTTTAATCCTTCTTTGTGGGGACATTGTTGATTGTCATGTCATGTTCGGATGTACTTTGTGGATGCTGTCTTTGCTCCACAGTAAGTCTTTGCTGTCATCCAGCATTCTGTTTTTGTTGACTTTGTAGCCAGTTCAGTTTTAGTTTGGTTCTGCACAGCCTTCCCTAAGCTTCAATGCCTTTTCTTAGGGGCACTCACCTTTTGTTTATTTTTGGTTTAAGCATTAGACACCTTTTTACCTGCACACTGCCTCCCGCTGTTTCCGACATCTACAAAGCAATTAGCTACCTGCTGCCACCTACTGATATGGAAGAGTATTACACGGTTACTCTGCCGACCTCTAGACAGCACCGACACTCAACAGCAACACATCATTTGCAGGCTATAATTACTGCTTTGCAAAACATATCTTTAACCCAAATAGGTGAAATTCTACGTTCCCATCCTCACCTATGGTCATGAGCTTTGGGTTATGACCGAAAGGACAAGATCACGGGTACAAGCGGCCCAAATGAGTTTCCTCCGCCGGGTGGCGGGTCTCTCCCTTAGAGATAGGGTGAGAAGCTCTGTCATCCGGGGGGAGCTCAAAGTAAAGCCGCTGCTCCTCCACATGGAGAGGAACCAGATGAGGTGGTTCGGGCATCTGTTCAGGATCAATCAATCAATCAATCAATGTTTATTTATATAGCCCTAAATCACAAGTGTCTCAAAGGGCTGTACAAGCCACAACGACATCCTCGGTACAGAGCCCACATACGGGCAAGGAAAAACTCACCCCAGTGGGACGTCGGTGAATGACTATGAGAAACCTTGGAGAGGACCGCATATGTGGGTAACCCCCCCCCCTCTAGGGGAGACCGAAAGCAATGGATGTGGAGTGGGTCTGACATAACATTGTGAAAGTCCAGTCCATAGTGGATCCAACACATCAGCGGGAGTCCAGTCCACAGCGGGGCCAACAGGAAACCATCCCGAGCGAAGACGGGTCAGCAGCGCAGAGATGTCCCCAACCGATGCACAGGCTAGTGGTCCACCCGGGGTCCCGACTCTGGACAGCCAGCACTTCATCCATGGCCACCGGACCTGTGCAACTCCCCCTCGCAAGGGACAGGGGAGAAGGGGAGAGAAGAAAAGAAACGGCAGATCAACTGGTCTAAAAAAAGGGGGGTCTATTTAATGATGCCACCCAAACGCCTCCCTAGGGAGGTGTTTAGGGCACGTCCGACCGGTAGGAGGCCACGGGGAAGACCCAGGACACGTTGGGAAGACTTTGTCTCCCGGTTGGCCTGGGAAAGCCTCGGGATCCCCCGGGAGGAACTGGACGAAGTGGCTGGGGAGAGGGAAGTCTGGGCTTCTCTGCTTAGGCTGCTGCCCCCGCGACCCGACCTCGGATAAGTGGAAGAAGATGGATGGATGGATAGGTAATCTCCCACGGCACACCAGACTGTATCTCACGACACAGGGGTTGAAAAACACTGCTCGACAAGATGTTGCTGACGTACAAAATAAAGCAGCACGGCCGAGACTTGGAGGGCCGCGCGGGGACTCGTTTTGGCGTCGGCAGCACGGAAATGGACTTCCCACCTTATTCCACCTGCGGAGTTTTGAGTGTGTGTGCGTGTGTGTGTGTGTGTGTGTGTGTGTGTGTGTGTGTGTGTGTGTGTGTGTGTGTGTGTGTGTGTGTCTATATCGAGCTCCAGTAAATTGACCATCTATGTTCTTTCACTCAAGTGTAGGAGGTGAAATGGAGAATATGGCCTCCATTTTTTATTTTTTGTGTGTGCGTGCACTCATCAGTGTACATTAGCGTACGTGCATCCACCCCCTCGACCTTTTTTACACACACACACACACGCACACACGAAAAAGTCTATTTATTCGTGCCGGCGTCACCTCACACAGCAGCGCTCCCTGGAGGCCTTCCTGCTCCTAATTGAAAATCAAGTCCTGCTCGCCCGCGCTGACATTCGCTTAATGCGCAATTTAGCTTTTCCGTCCGTCATTTCCTGTCCAAAACCCCCACCTCGGGTTGTGGCTTGGGTCCAGACGCTAACATGCGTGATGCACTTGGATCATCAGTCAAAAAAAACCCGTCTCTTTGCAACTAGTTGCCAAGTCCCACCCCCACACAAGTAGCCACGGTGACCATGATTTACATTTGACACAGGTGTGCGTGTCAGCCCTCCAATGGTGCCTACCTACATTTGTGGAGATCCGACAAAAGAGCCATTTTTCAGTCCAACTTACGGGGTTTCATAACGACACCACCGGGTGGCGAGTGATAAAAATGATTATGGGCCTGCTGCAATGCAAGCAGCCCATATTATTATTGCTCATACTTCAACTTGTATTATTATAGTTCCGCGCGTTTCTCTTGCGATTAATACAAGACGAACCAGCCAACGAACCCCCACATATGTTATACCCTCGGAAAAGGTTTCACTCGCGCCTACGGCGGTACTTTAGATTGGAAAAATTTCGTGTTACCGTGGCGACGCAATCCACAAATAAAATAAAAAATGGGCAAATGGAATGGGTGCATACCCTTTTAGTGGACGATTGCTCTGAGACAAACGCCAAAAAGACAAGATTAGCTCCTCTTGAAGTCTCCTTTTGTTCATACACCTGTCTACTTTCGACACAAGCTAACTGATAGCATGCTAACGTTAGCTTGCTTGTATGTGAACATAAGCATGATATTTTTTTAGCTTCACCCCAGCTTAAAAAAAACTTGGTACGTGACACGGTTTTTTTTTTTGCTGTTTTTTCACTTTTTTCTCTACTTTTACAGCCATACACCCTACAGCTGTGTTACTTGATATGTGAGACATGCTAACTGTTAGCATGCCATCGTTAGCACGCATGCTAAGTTTTACATTTTAATGTAAGCATGCTAATGTTTCTCAAAACTCGAGAGTGCGCCTTATAACCCGGTGCGCCTAATGTACGGAATTAGTTTGGTTGCGCTTGCCCACCTCGAAGCTATTTTATTTGGTACATGGTACCAAATAAGTGTGATCAGTAGATGGCAGTCACACAAGAGATATATGTAGACTGCAATATGATGGCAGTCACACATAAGAGATACGTGTAGACTGCACTATGATGGCAGTCACACATAAGAGATACATGTAGACTGTAATATGATGGCAGTCACACATAAGAGACACGTGTAGACTGCAATATGATGGCAGTCACACATAAGAGATACGTGTAGACTGTAATATGATGGCAGTCACACATAAGAGACACGTGTGGACTGCAATATGATGGCAGTCACACATAAGAGATACGTGTAGACTGCAACATGATGGCAGTCACACATAAGAGATACGTGTAGACTGCAATATGATGGCAGTCACACATAAGAGATACGTGTAGACTGCAATATGATGGCAGTCACACATAAGAGATACGCGTAGACTGCAATATGATGGCAGTCACACATAAGAGATACGTGTAGACTGCAATATGATGGCAGTCACACATAAGAGATACGTGTAGACTGCACTATGATGGCAGTCACACATAAGAGATACGTGTAGACTGCAATATGATGGCAGTCACACATAAGAGATACGTGTAGACTGCAATATGATGGCAGTCACACATAAGAGATACGTGTAGACTGCACTATGATGGCAGTCACACATAAGAGATACGTGTAGACTGCAATATGATGGCAGTCACACACAAGAGATACGTGTAGACTGCAACATGATGGCAGTCACACATCAGAGATACGTGTAGACTGCAATATGATGGCAGTCACACATAAGAGATACGTGTAGACTGCAATATGATGGCAGTCAAACATTCCAGATACGTGTAGACTGCAATATGATGGCAGTCACACATAAGAGATACGTGTAGACTGCAATATGATGGCAGTCACACATAAGAGATACGTGTAGACTGCAATATGATGGCAGTCACACATAAGAGATACGCGTAGACTGCAATATGATGGCAGTCAAACATAAGAGCAGGGAAACCTGGGTAACAGGCTTGTAGGGATGATATAGCCTCTGTGTTTTTTCCTGACCTAACGTATATTCCGCTCTATTGAGCACTGTATAACGGATAAACCACAGAAACCTGGACTATAGTTAATGTTAATAATGTTTGTGTTAAATAACATGCAATTGTGTCAAACCTGCTGACATAAAAATAACATAAATATATATAATAATGTATATATAAAAAAGTATTTAATAATGAATGTATGAAAATATATGTAACTTTGTAGTTACAATATCTACAAATATAGAACACATTCTTATATGCTCTAGTTATGAAAATATTGAATTGATGACAGAAATTGATTTGCCAGGCCCACACAACCAATGAGCAGTTTTACTCTTGCCGACCAGAAGTATGAAAATAAATACATTCATGCTAAAGGACACGCCCAAAATATGCAGTCCAGTTATGGTTACAATTAGATCAGGGGTCACCAACGCGGTGCCCGCGGGCACCAGGTCGCCCATAAGGACCAGGGGCCGTACTTATCAAGCTTCTTAGAATGACTCCTAAGAAGTCTGCTAAGAGTTGACTTCAGAGTAAATAAATTCTTGGCTGAAAGCTGCACTTAAAAGTTAGTTATCAAGCGTCTTACTCACACTTTCAGCGAAGTGTAGGACTGAATCTTAAGTGTCACACTCAGAGCTGAATTACGACATTACTATGTGCCGTAAACGCAATTTTAGGTGACGTCATTTCTGTGTCCATAGAAATGACCAATCACGGAAGGGAATCCGTTGTCTTAAGAATAAAGAAATATCTTGTAAATATTTAAGTGGACAATGGGAGTGTATATTTTGACAATAAACTACAAAATAATACAAAACAAACTAGTCCCCGCCGGCACTCACGCTACCGCTCCCTCTCTTCTCTCGCCCACACACTCACTGACGTCACTCACCTCACGGCCACACACATACGCTACTGTCATAACATTTTCTTTCCAATTCATTAATTAGGCAACTAATTTGAAACTGGTGTGGGTGGCTTTATATATACTAGCCCACTGCAGCCACATGCAGAAATCAACAAGGAATCGAAAAGTATTAAATCTGTGACAAAAATAATACCCGCTCTGTCTAAACGATACCGTTTGATCAGCTGCTCGTCATCAAAAAAAAACAAAACATTGTTCCGTTCCCTGAACGTTGGCGCACGTCTCTCTCACCTCAGTGCCACCCCCTGCTGGCAACTCCTAACCACTTGAGACACCTCTGAAGGTCTCTTAAATATCGTGGAGAGTAGGAGTGATTCTTAGACTTAAGAACGTTGATAAAAAGCTTTTATTCTTAAGTTTGAGAGTAGGACTAAATTTGGCAAATTCTCAGGAGTTAAGTGTAAAATGGCACTCTAAGAAGCTTGATAAGTACGGCCCCAGATGAGTAGCCCGCTGGCCTGTTCTAAAAATAGCTCAAATAGCAGCACTTACCAGTGAGCTGCCTCTATTTTTTAAATTGTATTTATTTACTAGTGTGACAGTCCTAACTGTGGTGCGGGTTCTCAGGACCACCCAGGGAAGACATTGTCGTGAGACGCTTTAGACTTCTTTATTATCTCAATCAGTCTTTTGCGTGCTTTTCAGCAGCTGCCTTTTTTCTCACGTGAGCACACGAATGGTTTCCTCCCGTCCGCCATCTGCTTTTCAGCAGCGCGTCGCTGTCGTTTGCGTGGTAGCAGAGGGATGTCCGTCCGCCGTCTTTCTCCGTCTCCTCCCTCGATGTTCACGTCTCTCGCCCTTTTATACGGTCCGAGAGGGTGATTGCACTGTCCACAGCTGCGCGCTCCACGCACCTTATGCTGATTGCGGCGTCGCTCGTCCAAGCCTCCTCGCCGCCATCTTGGAGAGGGCGCCGTCGGTCCGCCGGCCCCGCCTCCCCACAACTAGCAAGCTGGTCTCGCTTTGCTCGACATTTTTAATTCTAAGAGAGACAAAACTCAAATAGAATTTGAAAATCCAAGAAAATATTTTAAAGACTTCAATTGTTTAAATAAATTCGTTTATTTTTTTTACTTTGCTTCTTATAACTTTCAGAAAGACAATTTTAGAGAAAAAATACAACCTTAAAAATGATTTTAGGATTTTTAAACACATATACCTTTTTACCTTTTAAATTCCTTCCTCTTCTTTCCTGACAATTTAAATCAATGTTCAAGTAAATTTATTTTTTTTATTGTAAAGAATAATAAATACATTTTAATTTAATTCTTCATTTCAGCTTCTGTTTTTTCGACAAAGAATATTTGTGAAATATTTCTTCAAACTTATTATGATTAAAATTCAAACAAATTATTCTGGCAAATCTAGAAAATCTGTAGAATCAAATTTAAATCTTATTTCAAAGTCTTTTGAATTTCTTTTAAAAATTTTGTTCTGGAAAATCTAGAAGAAAAAATGATTTGTCTTTGTTAGAAATATAGCTTGGTCCAATTTGTTATATATTCTAACAAAGTGCAGATTGGATTTTAACCTATTTAAAACATGTCATCAAAATTCTAAAATTAATCTTAATCAGGAAAAATTACTAATGATATTCCATAAATTATTTTTTTAATTTTTTCAAAAAGATTCAAATTAGGTCGTTTTTCTTTTCTTTTTTTCGGTTGAATTTTTAATTTTAAAGAGTCGAAATTGAAGATAAACTATGTTTCAAAATTTAATTTTCATTTTTTTCGTGTTTTCTCCTCTTTCAAACCATTCAATTAAGTGTTTTTTTCATCATTTATTCTCTACAAAAAACCTTCCGTAAAAGGAAAAAAATGTATGACGGAATGACAGACAGAAATACCCTTTTTTTTTTTTTATATATATAGATTTATTTATTTAGCTATTCTTGTTTAAATCACACCTACATGTAACTTACAAATGACAATATATATATATATATATATATATATATATATATATATATATATATATATATATATATATATATATATATATATATATATATATATATATATATATATATATATATATATATATATATATATATATATATATATAAACACTTAAAATGTAAAGTGTTTTTTGTGTTTAATATAAAATAGCTAGTTAAAATGGGATATTGTGATTTCACAAGACTGTCTTAGAAGTGATCATTTGAAAATGTTCAATTTGAAAAATGTGCACTTAGAGAAAATATAAAAATAAAGTGTTGCATATTGATATTTATCTGTTTCTATATATATTTATTGTGAGAAATCATTAAGATGATCAGTGTTTCCACAAAGATAAATATCATTAATTATTAATAATAACATAGAGTTAAAGGCCTACTGAAATGATTTTTTTTTTATTTAAACGGGAATAGCAGATCCATTCTATGTGTCATACTTGATCATTTCGCGATATTGCCATATTTTTGCTGAAAGGATTTAGTAGAGAAAATCGACGATAAAGTTTGCAACTTTTGCTCGCTGATAAAAAAAAGCCTTGCCTGTAGCGGAAGTAGCGTGACGTCACAGGAGCTAGTATTCCTCACAATTCCCCGTTGTTTACAACGCAGCGAGAGAGATTCGGACAGAGAAAGTGATGATTACCCCATTAATTTGAGCGAGGATGAAAGATTCGTGGATGAGGAACGTTACAGTGAAGGACTTGAGAGGCAGCGATGGACGTATCTTTTTTCGCTCTGACCGTAACTTAGGTACAAGCTGGCTCATTGGATTCCACACTCTCTCCTTTTTCTATTGTGGATCACGGATTTGTATTTTAAACCACCTGTGATACTATATCCTCTTGAAAATGAGAGTCCAGAACGCAAAATGGACATTCACAGTGACTTTTATCTGCACGACAATACATCGGCGAAATGCTTTAGCTACGAGCTAACGTGATAGCATCGTGCTTTAACTGCATATAGAAACAAAAGAAATAAACCCCTGACGGGAAGGATAGATAGAAAATCAACAATACTATTAAACCGTGGACATGTAAATACACGGTTAATGCTTTCCAGGCTGGCGAAGGTTAACAATGCTGTGCTAACGACGCCATTGAAGCTAACTTAGCAACCGGACCGCACAGAGCTATGCTAAAAACATTAGCTCTCCACCTACGCCAGCCAGCCCTCATTTGCTCATCAACACCCGTGCTCACCTGCGTTCCAGCGATCGACAGAAGGACGAAGGACTTCACCCGATGCATTTGGCGGCCCGGAGACGTAGGAAGTCAAGGTGAAGTCGGCGGCTAGCGCGGCTAGCGCGGCTAGCGCTCCAACAAAGTCCTCCTGGTTGTGTTGCTGTAGTCCGCTGCTAATACACTGATCCCACCTACAACTGTCTTCTTTGCAGCCTTCATTGTTCATTAAAAAAATTGCAAAAGATGTCCAGAATACTGTGGAATTATGAAATGAAAACAGAGCTTTTTGTATAGGATTCTACGGGGTACCATAACTTCCGTTACTCGGACTTCGTCACGCGCATACGTCATCATACCGCGATGTTTCAGCCGGATATTTCGCGGAATTTTAAAATGTCACTTTATAAGTTAACCCGGCCGTATTGGCATGTGTTGCAATGTGAAGATTTCATCATTGATATATAAACTATCAGACTGCGTGGTCGGTAGTAGTGGCTTTCAGTAGGCCTTTAAAGGTGAATTGAGCAAATTGGCTATTTCTGGCAATTTATTTAAGTGTGTATCAAACTGGTAGCCCTTCGCATGAATCACTACCCAAGAAGTAGCTCTTGCTTTCAAAAAGGTTGGTGACTCCTGAATTAGATACTCGGAAATGAGGAATTAATATTTTAAGATTTGTATTTAAATAATCACGTATGAAAAACAAACAAAAAAACTACAATTTAGTTCAATCCAATATGATCAATAATCACGTGTTTATACTCCAGATAATGTGCAAAGTTTATAAGATAAGGTAAATCAAATGTTTAAGTCCAGAGGGAAAGAAAAGTGATATCTCGTACTGCAGTGAAGCCAATTCAAAACTGCTATGCCGTTTCTGCATTCATTAAAAAAAGTCCACAAAACACAACAGTTGGTCAAAAACTACAATAAACAAATGTTTTTTTAGACATAACGTCTTTGGGGGAAAGTTTCGGCTACGATATAAACTGAAATAGTACGGTGGTTTTAGACATACGAGCGTCCAGCTGTCACGACGAGGGCGTTTGAAGCGCTGCTAAATGAGCAATTATCTCTACGGACTTTTGAATGGACTCAAGCGAGCACATGTTGACTCACCGCTGAATAAAAGGTGATCTCAGACAAGATATCATTTCACTCATGAGGCAATTCAGTCCGTCAAAGTAGAGCAGAAATTGGTATGAACTCCTGTGGCTGTAGGCAACCCTCCTGGTGTTTTCTTTTTTTGTATTAACACCACAAGATGGCAGTAGTTGCACTTTAAAATGTTGCTAATAATGAGCATGTGGTCAAAGACAAACACGGTCGTGGTCCTCAGCGTTAGCTACAGGCTACACGTTAGCCCAGGGGTCACCAACCTTTTTGAAAGCAAGAGCTACTTCTTGGGTAGTGATTAATGCGAAGGGCTACCAGTTTGATACACACTTCAATAAATTGCCAGAAATAGCCAATTTGCTCAATTTACCTTTAACTCTATGTTATTATTAATAATTAATGATATTAACACTTAATTGAATGGTTTAAAAGAGGAGAAAACACCCAAAAATGACAATTACATTTTGAAACATTGTCTATCTTCAATTTCGACTCTTAAAAATTCAAAATTCAACCGAAAAAAAGAAGAGCAAAACTAGCTAATTTGAATCTTTTTGAAAAAAAT
>NC_084747.1:22056228-22068728 GCF_033978785.1 Entelurus aequoreus | reverse complement strand
CCCAGTGTCCTAGTGTACCTAATGTTGTGTCCCAGTGTACCTAATGTTGTGTCCTAGTGTACCTAATGTTGTGTCCTAGTGTACCTAATGTTTTGTCCCAGTGTACCTAATGTTGTGTCCCAGTGTACCTAATGTTGTGTCCTAGTGTACCTAATGTTTTGTCCCAGTGTACCTAATGTTGTGTCCCAGTGTACCTAATGTTGTGTCCTAGTGTACCTAATGTTGTGTCCCAGTGTACCTAATGTTGTGTCCCAGTGTCCTAGTGTACCTAATGTTGTGTCCCAGTGTACCTAATGTTGTGTCCTAGTGTACCTAATGTTGTGTCCCAATGTCCTAGTGTACCTAATGTTGTGTCCCAGTGTACCTAATGCTGTGTCCTAGTGTACCTAATGTTGTGTCCCAGTGTACCTAATGTTGTGTCCCAGTGTACCTAATGTTGTGTCCCAGTGTACCTAATGTTGTGTCCCAGTGTACCTAATGTTGTGTCCCAGTTTCCTAGTGTACCTAATGTTGTGTCCCAGTGTACCTAATGTTGTGTCCTAGTGTACCTAATGTTGTGTCCTAGTGTACCTAATGTTGTGTCCTAGTGTACCTAATGTTGTGTCCTAGTGTACCTAATGTTGTGTCCCAATGTCCTAGTGTACCTAATGTTGTGTCCCAGTGTACCTAATGCTGTGTCCTAGTGTACCTAATGTTGTGTCCTAGTGTACCTAATGTTTTGTCCCAGTGTACCTAATGTTGTGTCCCAGTGTACCTAATGTTGTGTCCTAGTGTACCTAATGTTGTGTCCCAGTGTACCTAATGTTGTGTCCCAGTGTCCTAGTGTACCTAATGTTGTGTCCCAGTGTACCTAATGTTGTGTCCTAGTGTACCTAATGTTGTGTCCCAGTGTACCTAATGTTGTGTCCCAGTGTACCTAATGTTGTGTCCCAGTGTACCTAATGTTGTGTCCTAGTGTACCTAATGTTGTGTCCTAGTGTACCTAATGTTGTGTCCCAGTGTACCTAATGTTGTGTCCTAGTGTACCTAATGTTGTGTCCCAGTGTACCTAATGTTGTGTCCTAGTGTACCTAATGTTGTGTCCCTGTGTACCTAATGTTGTGTCCTAGTGTACCTAATGTTGTGTCCCAGTGTACCTAATGTTGTGTCCCAGTGTCCTAGTGTACCTACTGTTTTGTCCCAGTGTACCTAATGTTGTGTCCCAGTGTACCTAATGTTGTGTCCTAGTGTACCTAATGTTGTGTCCCAGTGTACCTAATGTTGTGTCCCAGTGTACCTAATGTTGTGTCCCAGTGTACCTAATGTTGTGTCCCAGTGTCCTAGTGTACGTAATGTTGTGTCCCAGTGTACCTAATGTTGTGTCCCAGTGTCCTAGTGTACCTAATGTTGTGTCCCAGTGTCCTAGTGTACCTAATGTTGTGTCCTAGTGTACCTAATGTTGTGTCCCAGTGTACCTAATGTTGTGTCCCAGTGTACCTAATGTTGTGTCCTAGTGTACCTAATGTTGTGTCCCTGTGTACCTAATGTTGTGTCCTAGTGTACCTAATGTTGTGTCCCAGTGTACCTAATGTTGTGTCCCAGTGTCCTAGTGTACCTACTGTTTTGTCCCAGTGTACCTAATGTTGTGTCCCAGTGTACCTAATGTTGTGTCCTAGTGTACCTAATGTTGTGTCCCAGTGTACCTCATGTTGTGTCCTAGTGTACCTAATGTTGTGTCCCAGTGTACCTAATGTTGTGTCCTAGTGTACCTAATGTTGTGTCCCAGTGTACCTAATGTTGTGTCCCAGTGTCCTAGTGTACCTAATGTTGTGTCCCAGTGTACCTAATGTTGTGTCCCAGTGTCCTAGTGTACCTAATGTTGTGTCCCAGTGTCCTAGTGTACCTAATGTTGTGTCCTAGTGTACCTAATGTTGTGTCCCAGTGTACCTAATGTTGTGTCCTAGTGTACCTAATGTTGTGTCCCAGTGTACCTAATGTTGTGTCCCAGTGTCCTAGTGTACCTAATGTTGTGTCCCAGTGTACCTAATGTTGTGTCCCAGTGTCCTAGTGTACCTAATGTTGTGTCCCAGTGTCCTAGTGTACCTAATGTTGTGTCCTAGTGTACCTAATGTTGTGTCCCAATGTCCTAGTGTACCTAATGTTGTGTCCTAGTGTACCTAATGTTGTGTCCTAGTGTACCTAATGTTGTGTCCCAGTGTCCTAGTGTACCTAATGTTGTGTCCCAGTGTCCTAGTGTACCTAATGTTGTGTCCCAGTGTCCTAGTGTACCTAATGTTGTGTCCCAGTGTACCTAATGTTGTGTCCCAGTGTACCTAATGTTGTGTCCTAGTGTACCTAATGTTGTGTCCCAGTGTACCTAATGTTGTGTCCCAGTGTACCTAATGTTGTGTCCCAGTGTACCTAATGTTGTGTCCCAGTGTACCTAATGTTGTGTCCCAGTGTACCTAATGTTGTGTCCTAGTGTACCTAATGTTGTGTCCCAGTGTACCTAATGTTGTGTCCCAGTGTACCTAATGTTGTGTCCCAGTGTACCTAATGTTGTGTCCCAGTGTACCTAATGTTGTGTCCCAGTGAGTGGTGGCGTTGGCACCCAGACTGAAGATGCCGGGGGTGGGGGTGGAGGGTGGGGGGGCATCTTGCCACCTTTCCCCTTCAAAAGCAATACACAGGGCCACCGCTAGGGATTTTTGGGCCCCATGAAAAGAATCTTTATAGGGCCCCCTGTATTATAATTTCATCATCATTAGGGGCCTCTCTGGGCCTAGAATCTGTCTCCTTTACCCCCCCCCCCTTTTCGGCACCCCTGCCAATACGATATATACATTTTTTCCAAACAACTGTAGAAATATTCTTGAAATGCTAACAGTTAGCGCGCTGTCCATATAGCAAAAAAAAAAAAATAGCTAAAAAAAGTTAGCATGCTAACAGTATACTAACCATACTTGCCAACCTTGAGACCTCCGATACCGGGGGGGTGGGGTGGGGGTTGTCGGCGGGGGGCGTGGTTGGGGGCGTGGTTAAGAGGGGAATATATTTAAGCTAGAATTCACCAACTCAAGTATTTCATATATATATATATATATATATGTATATATATATATATGTATATGTGTGTATATATACAGTATGTATATGTGTGTGTATGTGTATATATATATATATATATATATATATATATATATGTGTATATATATGTATGTATGAAATACTTGACTTTCAGTGAATTCTAGCTATATATATATATATATATATATATTAGGGATGTCCGATAATGGCTTTTTGCCGATATCCGATATTCCGATATTGTCCAACTCTTTAATTACCGATACCGATATCAACCGATACTGATATCAACCGATACCGATATCAACCGATACCGATATCAACCGATATATGCAGTGGTGGAATTAACACATTATTATGCCTAATTTGGACAACCATGTATGGTGAAGATAAGGTACTTTAAAAAAAAAAAAAAAAATAAGATAACTAATTTAAAAACATTTTCTTGAATAAAAAAGAAAGTAAAACAATATAAAAACAGTTACATAGAAACTAGTAATGAATGAAAATGAGTAAAATGAAGTGTTAAAGGTTAGTACTATTAGTGGAGCAGCAGCACGCACAATCATGTGTGCTTACGGACTGTATCCCTTGCAGACTGTATTGATATATATTGATATATAATGTAGGAAGCAGAATATTAATAACAGAAAGAAACAACCCTTTTGTGTGAATGAGTGTAAATGGGGGAGGGAGGTTTTTTGGGTTGGTGCACTAATTGTAAGTGTATCTTGTGTTTTTTATGTTGATTTAATTAAAAAACAAAAACAAAACCGATACAGATAATAAAAAAACAGATACCGATAATTTCCGATATTACATTTTAACGCATTTACCGGCCGATAATATCGGCAGGCCGATATTATCGGACATCCCTAATATATATATATATATATATTTTTTTTATTATACATATAAATAAAATAAATACTTGAATTTCAGTGTTCTAGAGACTATCCAGTAGATGGCAGTATTGTCCTGTTTAAGAGTGTCACAACATTGCTATTTACGGCAGACGAACTGCTTTACGGTAGACTAAACGTGACGTGTGTTGTTGTGTGTTGTTACCGCGCTGGGAGGACGTTAATGAAACTGCCTAACAATAAACCCACATAAGAAAGCAAGAACTCGCCCTCCATCATTCTACAGTTATGACGTCATTGGGCAGGCACGCTGTTTATATTGTGGGAAAGCGGACATGAGAACAGGCTGTCCCCACTCAGGTCCGCATTGAGCTGGAGGGGGCGTGGCCTCCAGCTCCGGCTGAATACCGGGAGTTTGTCGGGATTAAATTCCTGCTGGGAGGTTGTCGGGAGAGGCGCTGAATACCGGGAGTCTCCCGGTAAAAACGGGAGGGTTGGCAAGTATGATGCTAACATGCTTATACAGTTAGCATCAGTGAAATACGCAAATATATGACACTGAAGTGGAAATTAAAAGATTGTGGGGCCCATTTTGGTGGTTTTCACATTCATATGTAAAAAAAAATTCCAAACAATTATAGAAAATGTAGAAATGTTGTGCAAAGAGCCCAAGCGGAACGGAAATGCTAACAGTTAGCGCGCTGTCCAGATAGCAAAAAAATATGAGCTCAAAAAAACTGTTTTTACATTTACAGTAACTCCCCGAACAAAAAAAAAAACAGTGTAGATTTTACGGTACAAAACTAGCATTTAAAACCAACGTACATTTTACTGTGAAATTCTGCAACCTGTTTTTTACCCCAAAAATCTACAGTTGTTGTTTTTACGGTGTGTTACTGTAAACGGGGAAAACATTTCGTTTTTTTTCATTATAAAATCTATGCTTGATGTTTTAAACAAAATCCGAAAATTCAACTGGCAGCTCAAGTATTTGACTGAAAAACTGTTTCCATTTACGCTGTAAAATCAAAGTGTGTTGTTTTCACTGTACAGTAACGTAGCAACATGTCGGACACTCTATGAACAAATCCGTGGATTGTACGATAAAAATTGGGTAGCTCAGTCGCCTGAATTTACTATAAAATTGACGATGTTTTTTTGCGGCGTAGTACTGTACCGCAAAACTTTTTGTAAAACCCCCAATGTTGTATTACTGTAAATTCAAAAACAGTTTTTCAGTAAAAACTGGGCTGCCAGGATTGACTTGTCACAATACGTCCGATGTTTGTCGGAAAACCTTTAGCTCAGTTATTACAATTCTGGTACCTGAGCTGCCAGTTTGTTTTTTTACGTAAAAAATCTATGGTCGATGGTCTCAAGAAAATCAAGAAACTTTACGATAATAAATTGGATGCTCGTAAGAATTTTACCAAACAGAATAAGAGTAGCACATCTTTTACATTTACAGTAATACACTGTAAAAAAAACATTGTCGATTTAAAAAATAACGGTAACTGTTTTTCCATTTACAGTAATTTCTTAAAAACGGTACCACTAATATTTTATGGTAAAATTCTGTTTTTTTTATATTTTACTGTAAAATCTGCAGTTGTTTTTACAGTGCATTACTGTAAATGTAACAACTGTTATTTATTTCGGTAAAATTCTTGCAACTGAGCTGCCAATTTATTATCAAAAACATTTTTTTACGGTACAAAACTAGCAGCTCCGTCTGCAGAATTTTACCGTTAAAATAAGAATGTTGTTTTTTCCAATTTACAGTAATGCACTGTAAAAAGCAGCATACATTTTACGGTAAAATTCTGGCGACTGAGCCTGCCAATTTTTTATCGTAAAAGCTACGGATAATTTTAGTCCAGACAAGACTCGTTGCTACGTTACTGTAAACAACGTACTTTGTTTGCAACTGAGCTGCCAATTTATTATCAAAAACATTTTTTTTACGGTACAAAACTAGCAGCTCCGTCGGCAGAATTTTACCGTTAAAATAAGAATGTTGTTTTTTTTTCAATTTACAGTAATGCACTGTGAAAAGCAGCATACATTTTACGGTAAAATTCTGGCGACTGAGCCTGCCAATTTTTTATCGTAAAAGCTACGGATAATATTAGTCCAGACAAGACTCGTTGCTACGTTACTGTGAACAACGTACTTTGTTTGCAACTGAGCTGCCAATTTATTATCAAAAACATTTTTTTTACGGTACAAAACTAGCAGCTCCGTCGGCAGAATTTTACCGTTAAAATAAGAATGTTGTTTTTTTTTCAATTTACAGTAATGCACTGTGAAAAGCAGCATACATTTTACGGTAAAATTCTGGCGACTGAGCCTGCCAATTTTTTATCGTAAAAGCTACGGATAATTTTAGTCCAGACAAGACTCGTTGCTACGTTACTGTGAACAACGTACTTTGTTTGCAACTGAGCTGCCAATTTATTATCAAAAACATTTTTTTTACGGTACAAAACTAGCAGCTCCGTCGGCAGAATTTTACCGTTAAAATATAAATGTTGTTTTTTCCAATTTACAGTAATGCACTGTGAAAAGCAGCATACATTTTACGGTAAAATTCTGCCGACTGAGCCTGCCAATTTTTTATCGTAAAAGCTACGGATAATTTTAGTCCAGACAAGACTCGTTGCTACGTTACTGTAAACAACGTACTTTGTTTGCAACTGAGCTGCCGATTTATTATCAAAAACATTTTTTTTTACGGTACAAAACTAGCAGCTCCGTCGGCAGAATTTTACCGTTAAAATAAGAATGTTGTTTTTTTTCCAATTTACAGTAATGCACTGTAAAAAGCAGCATACATTTTACGGTAAAATTCTGGCGACTGAGCCTGCCAATTTTTTATCGTAAAAGCTACGGATAATTTTAGTCCAGACAAGACTCGTTGCTACGTTACTGTAAACAACGTACTTTGTTTGCAACTGAGCTGCCGATTTATTATCAAAACCATTTTTTTTACGGTACAAAACTAGCAGCTCCGTCGGCAGAATTTTACCGTTAAAATAAGAATGTTGTTTTTTTTTCCAATTTACAGTAATGCACTGTGAAAAGCAGCATACATTTTACGGTAAAATTCTGGCGACTGAGCCTGCCAATTTTTTATCGTAAAAGCTACGGATAATTTTAGTCCAGACAAGACTCGTTGCTACGTTACTGTAAACAACGTACTTTGTTTGCAACTGAGCTGCCAATTTATTATCAAAACCATTTTTTTACGGTACAAAACTAGCAGCTCCGTCGGCAGAATTTTACCGTTAAAATAAGAATGTTGTTTTTTTCCAATTTACAGTAATGCACTGTGAAAAGCAGCATACATTTTACGGTAAAATTCTGGCGACTGAGCCTGCCAATTTTTTATCGTAAAAGCTACGGATAATTTTAGTCCAGACAAGACTCGTTGCTACGTTACTGTAAACAACGTACTTTGTTTTTACACTTTATTACTGTAAATGGAAAAACAGCTGCTGTTATTTTCATGGTCAAATTCTGCCAGTTTTCTGTAGCGTAAAATCTGCAGCTAATATCAAACTCTCTGTCCACCAATCACAGTGTAGCTCCGCCCCCTGTGGGTACGAGCTGGCTAACACTGGATAAAAGCTGTTTGCTAGCGCACGGACAGGAAGCGTGCTGTGGTTGTGGAGCGCTGCGTGGCGTCCTGCTCGGGAGAAACCACGCCGCTGTGCTTCTTTTCTCTCCAGCACGGCTGCCATTCCTAAAAGAAAAAGGTTTGCGGGATTACGTCGGCGCCGGTTCCGCCTGTCAATGAAGCCGGCGGATCAACATAAGCCGCACTGCGGGGACGCCCCTGTTTATCTCCACTGCTCTCTCAGCGCTTTTCCCACAATGCACCTTGTGCTGGGCCGCTTCCGCTGGGAGGAGGAAGCATTTGTTACGCAAGCTCAGGAAGTAAACAAACCTCTTGTGGGAAAGACTTTGGGTACAAGGCAGCGCTAACGCTGCTAGCCTAGCGGGCTTTGTTTGGTGCGCACGAGTGCTCCCGTCCGAGCTCAATCACGTTACGCCTGCTTGCAGCACGCTCCAGGCTCCGCCGCATTTCAAAATCAAGTCTCCCTGACCACCTGAGGGCACTACAGATTGTGGATGCCTTTAAAAAGGGCTTAAAAACGCTTCTTTTAAAAAAAGCCTTTTTTTTTTTTTTTTTAGATATGTGTGCTAGTTCTAGTTTTCTTTTTCTTTATATTTACTATATTTTTATTTGTAATTTTTTTTAATACACTGTAGCACTTTGAGGTTGTTTGCTTGATGTAAAGTGCTTTTTTTTTTTTTTACAAATAAAACCTATTATTATTTTTAGCACACATGTGCCCCCTAGAGGCCTGCTATGCTAACTGCAACAAACTTTTTTTTTTCTAACAATAAAAAGTTGTAATAATGTAAGAAAAACTATAATTGTACAAGAATAAAGTCGTAATATCATGAGAAAAAAAGTTCTCACATTTTCAATAGTTAGGTAATGTGTGAAAAAAATCATTTTACAAAAAAAAGTGCTAAAACAAAATTCACATTTAAAAAAAAAAAAAGGTCGGAATATTGTAAGAAAAAACTATAAAACTACAAAATAAAGTCATCATCACATAATGAGAAAAAGTCCAAATTGTAAAATAATACATTTGTAATATTACAATATATTCACATATTCAGTAATTTTTCTAATTTTAATATATATATATATATATATATATATATATATATATATATATATATATATATATATATATATATATATATATATATATATATATAAAAACTCATATTATGAAAAAACATTTAATTAAAAATGTCAGAATATTGTAAGAAAAAACTATCTTACAAGAAAATGTCCAAATTGGACAAACAAATTGTTGTATGATTACAATAAATATTATGTATTTTAATTAATTTTATTAAATAGAAATTAACAAAAAAAAAAAGATAAACATTTTTTTTTTAAAAAGGTCAGAACATTGTAAGCAAAAATAATCTTACAATAATAGTCTCCATGTTATGAGGAAAAAGTCCAAATTGTAAAACAAACATTTGTGACATTACAAGAAATATTCTGTAATTTTTTTTATTTTAATAAACATTTTTTAACCAGAAAAAAGGCATATTTTTGGAAAAATAAAAATAGAAAAAGGGTCTGAATATTGTAAGAAAAATCTATCTTACAGGAATAGTCTTCATGTTATGAGGAAAAAGTCCAAATAGTAAAAAAAAAAATGTTGTTGTAATTTATGAGAAATATTATATTTTTAAAAAATATATAAATTAACAAAAAAAGTCATATTATAGAAAAAAATAATGTTAGGAGAAAATGTCCAAATTGTGATAGAATAAAGTTGTAATATTAAAATAAATATGAAGTAAATCTTTTTTACTTTATCAAATAAAATGTTACAAGAAAAAAGTCATGATATTATGGTGAAAAATCTTAATTTTACAAAACACACGGTTGTCATATTACAAGAAATCCTTTTGTAAGGAAAAAGTTGTAAAAGTGTAGGAAAAACAAATCAAAATTTCACCAAAAGCATTTTCATTTGACAAGAGTCGTCATATTATTTAAAATAAAAAATGAAAAAAAAATGAAGTTGCAATGTTTCAGAGTGAGATTTTTTACAAGAAATAATAACAAGTCAAAAAAGAAAAAAATAATATGATCAATAAAAGAAATGTTTAGGTGCTGTTTTAGATGGCGAGATCCAAGAAGAGGAAAATAAGAAGTGTGTTGTTGTTTCTGAAGTTGTGTAATGCAACAACACTTATCAGCGTCACCCCACCGCTCTGAGGAGGGAGCTCCACGCCTCCTCATTTATTTGAGCATTTCCTGATTATATGGCTGCAGCTGTTTCTAAGGGCAGGGGGGTCATAAACTGCTGCTGTACTTGGTCATAAACAGATTAAAGAAAAGGTACCTGGAGCGGTGTCAGGTTCTGCTCCCTCTCCGCTTTGTAGATCTGGAGTCATGACAAGGTCTTCCTGTGGCTGTCCAATAGGTCGGGGAAACCGACACCTCCACGTCACACACAGTGGAGGTTTACAAGCGGCAGGCCTTTTGCTTGATAAGGACAAAGACAGCTTTTGTCTTGTCTCAGGGCAGCCTGAACTCCAAGCAAACAAGTTGTGTGATAACTTATATACAATTATTCTGACATTGCTGAGTCAGCACTTTGCACTTTACCTCTGCCAAGCACTCACGACTGTCGCCGCCCTAAAAACACGGAAACATTTGGACTTTGTGGACAGTCGGCCGTTATTTCTTCTTCTACACCTTCAACCCGCGAGTCAACGCACAGACGTGCACTTTTTTATATTCAAGAACTCTTCGTCCGCCACTAAAACCTCAAAAAAGCCTCACTGAATTATTCCCACAAACCTGGAATAAAGTTGGGGTTGCCTTCTGCTGGTTAGCTAGCACTTAGCTCGCTGGCTGGCTAGGCCACTTCCTGGTTCCACTAAAACCTCAAAAAAGCCTCACTGAATTATTCCCACAAACCTGGAATAAAGTTTGAGTTGCCTTCTGCTGGTTAGCTAGCACTTAGCTCGCTAGCTGGCTAGGCCACTTCCTGGTTCCACTAAAACCTCAAAAAAGCCTCACTGAATTATTCCCACAAACCTGGAATAAAGTTGGGGTTGCCTTCTGCTGGTTAGCTAGCACTTAGCTCGCTGGCTGGCTAGGCCACTTCCTGGTTCCACTAAAACCTCAAAAAAGCCTCACTGAATTATTCCCACAAACCTGGAATAAAGTTTGAGTTGCCTTCTGCTGGTTAGCTAGCACTTAGCTCGCTAGCTGGCTAGGCCACTTCCTGGTTCAAATACATGATTGTGGATTAGGTAGGACTGGGACCACGTGGACCTGGATCATCAAGACCCCACGTGGAGCAGACTTTAGACACTTTTGGCCTCTTTCTTGTTGCCTGATTAGAAATAACGTCACATGATCACATGATCACATGGTCGGATGGTCGCACGGTCACATGATCACATGATCATATGGTCGGATGGTCGCATGGTCACATGATCACATGATCACATGGTCGGATGGTCGCATGGTCACATGATCACAAAAGAAGTTGAGTTTTTTTTTACAGATATTAGTAAAAAGTGTTGCTGCCATAAGGAAAGTAGTGTAATGTGCATATCAGGCCAGCAGGGGGCAACATGTTAGTAGCAACTAGCTCATGTTGACATTAAAAAGGCGTGTAATTAAGGTGCTTTGCCAACATGGCCGACAAGATGTCAGCTGGGAGCAGGTCAAAGGTCAGCAACTCTGATGTTTGTCACGTGGCGACTCAACCAAGAGACCCCTGAAAAAGCCTCACATGGAGGAGAGCGAGCGAGCGAGAGAGAGAGAGAGAGAGAGAGAGAGAGAGAGAGAGAGAGAGAGAGAGAGAGAGAGAGCGAGAGAGTATGAAGATCAGAATGTTAATGATGTCGCCATCACAGGAACGGGGTTTCCCTCACGTGCACGAGCATCTTTGTCCTTCACGTGCACGCTCACCAGATGCAATGAGAATATTTCATCATCCTTCACTGCTATTATTGTATTAATAACATATTATTGTTGTATTAATAACACATTATTGTTGTATTAATAACATATTATTGTTGTATTATTAACATATTGTTGTATTAATAACATACTATTGTTATATTATTAACATATTATTGTTGTATTAATAACATACTATTGTTGTATTATTAACATATTGGTGTATTAATAACATATTCTTGTTGTATTATTAACATACTATTGTTGTATTATTAACATATTGTTGTATTAATAACATACTATTGTTGTATTATTAACATTATTGTTGTATTATTAACATATTGTTGTATTAATAACATATTATTGTTGTATTAATAACACATTATTGTTGTATTAATAACACATTATTGTTGTATTATTAACATATTGTTGTATTAATAACATACTATTGTTATATTATTAACATTTTATTGTTGTATTAATAACATACTATTGTTGTATTATTAACATATTGGTGTATTAATAACATATTCTTTTTGTATTAACATATTATTGTTGTATTATTAACATATTGTTGTATTAATAACATATTATTGTTGTATTATTAACATATTATTGTTGTATTAACAACATATTATTGTTGTATTAATAACATATTTTTGTTGTATTAATAACATTATTGTTGTATTAATGACATATTGTATTAATAACATTGTATTGTATTAACATATTATTGTTGTATTAATGACATATTATTGTATTGTATTGATAACATATTATTGTTGTATTAATAACATATTATTCTACTGTATTAATAACATATTATTGTTGTATTAATAACACATTATTGTTGTATTAATAACATATTATTGTTGTATTATTAACATATTGTAACATATTATTGTTGTATTAATAACATACTATTGTTGTATTATTAACATATTGGTGTATTAATAACATATTCTTGTTGTATTATTAACATATTATTGTTGTATTAATAACATACTATTGTTGTATTATTAACATATTATTGTTGTATTAATAACATA